>NW_017306481.1:733863-743963 GCF_000935625.1 Nanorana parkeri
CCCCCCCCCGTTCTAGCTCTGTTATATCCCTTGGTGTCTTCATGCCTAAAAGACCTATTAGGTGTGATGACGTCATGGGTCCTTAGATTGCCGGAGCCTGGGGAAAAAGAGACTGTGGGGACTGGTCTAGTAGCCAGACATGATCAGTGATCAGGTAAGTATATATTCTTTATTTGCGACCCTTGACCAAAACGAGAAGTT
Source organism: Nanorana parkeri (assembly GCF_000935625.1). Lineage (NCBI taxonomy): Eukaryota > Metazoa > Chordata > Amphibia > Anura > Dicroglossidae > Nanorana > Nanorana parkeri. Next base: position 734,065 of record NW_017306481.1, read on the forward strand.
AACCTTGCAGTGCGAGGGAAGCCCCACTGCAAGGGTTAACTTTTGAAAATCTCGGAGCGCCTAAGCTGAATCTGATAATGCTGTACCCTCAACTAAAGAGCTTATTGGCTCTTTGAAGAAAGCTACCATATTCAAAATCCTGTTACATTCTTGTGTGGCCGTGACAGACATTTCTTAAAGGTCGGAATTGCTACGGCAGATGCTGTGAATAAAGTTTTCTTCCATTAAAAGACATGGTGGCTACCATTTGTGTGTTAAGGGTTAACTGTGGAGCTTATCACCCCCACTGACAATCACCCTTAGCCTTTGGTTGTTAGATGGTTGTCCAGAGAACCAGAAAATCTCAGGGTGGAACTGAGAGTGTAAAATAGTCACATGGACTTTCTAATTTAAGCACCACTGCAGTGGATTTAATTGTTGCCTGGATGTGGTTTTTAAAAGTAGCAGCAGGGTATAAGCATAGCTTGGGCATATGTCAAATCACACTGATATTTCAAGACCTACCTCTGTGAATTTGGCATCGCGGGGCGTAAATTACAGGGAATTTCTGGGTGACCTAACACATTTGATATATAGTACTTTAATACATCGAATCAAACTCTTTTTACACAGAGCTAGTCTTCAGTATATGTTGTTTGGATTTACATTTCCACAGCTGGCAACTACATAAGAGTAAACTTTTATTGACTGCAGAACGCGATTCAGAAGAAAGTTACCTTGCTTTTTCTCAACATTGTGCTAAAATAATTTCCAGAGAATACTAATTTCGTCTCGGTTTTTATATAAAGCTGCTGCAATCCTGATCTATTCGCTATTCATGAATATAGCACTTTGCATTTTAATTCTCTTGAGTGATTCATGCAGGTGCTGGGTTCTCCAAAGGTGTTTTTGAAACAAGGGTGTTGGAAAGTAATCAAACTGAAAGGGCATTTTTAAACTCTGTCTGAATTGGAAAATCAGCAGACTGTGACTGAAAAGGTTTGTGATTGTAAATGTACCTAGCCTCATAAAAATTTCTATGGCACAAAAACTGCCAGCTCCAGATGTGCATGTTTGAAATGGGAATGAGTTTAATTGAGGTCTGCCTTTACGTAACTCATTAGTGGTATGTCTAAGGTGCCATTGTATAAAATCAAATGTACAAATATACTTTCATACTGGCAGACAGGGAAAGCTGATTATGTAAAGTTACAGAAACACAGTCAAAATAAAATTGTTTCACTACGGCTGTCCAGTGGGACTTCCTTGGACATCACATCACATGATTTGTACATATTATTATTATTATACAGGATTTATATAGCGCCAATAGTTTGCACAGCGCTTTACAATATAAGGAAGACATTACAGTCACAATACAATTTAAGACAAGATGGTAAGGAGGGCCCTGCCCCGGAGGGCTTTCAATCTAAAAGCAGGGCCGCCGATAGGGGGGTTGAACCGGCTTTCCTGTACCGAGCACGGGCAGCAGGGGGCCCAGGGACATATAGGGGGCTCTTTAATTTCTGCAGCAGAGGTCCCAGGCACCTACTTCAATGAATTATGATATAGTCCCCTCTCTCCCCGGGCCTCCTGCTGAGCTGTCAGCAGGAGAGAGGGAACTATTTTACTATTTTCGGCTACCGCAGGAGCTGTGGCAGCCGATAATCGTGTTTTAGTGCCGACCTGCACAGGGCCGCCTTAGCGCTGAGGATATCAATCCACTCCAGCATGAGGATTAATATCAAGGGGGGAGAAATGCACCCGCTCTGGGCTACCAGGTGAAGGCACCAGCAAGGAAAGTAAAAAGTAATCTTACATCTTGAAATTGTTTTATTAAACCATTATACCATAATTTATTGGCTATTCATAATTAATAGTAATCTCTCCCCAGGCAGCAATATTATTCCACCCCCCATGACAGCCACAATAACTTATTATTGCTGCAGGGAAGTTGTGGGACTATTATTGCTGCCCAGGGGTTATTTTATTTTTTAATAATCCTTGATAATTGATAATATTCCCCCCCAGGCAACGCTTATAATTGCCAGAGCGGCCCAAATGCATAGGCTGTGAACAGGCCCTATGAGCATGCACTACTTTTTTCCACCATGCCGCAACTCACGGTATTGCAGTACTGGTGGGGTCAAACGGATTGTGGCAGGTAGGTGCTTTTTGGGTGCCATTAAAATGAATGGCAATGCAACACACCTGCCGCATTGTAACGCAGGGTGCCATTTACATGAATGGCAACGCAATACACCTGCCGCACTGTAACGCATAGGTGTGTTGCACGGTAGCGTGCAATAATCACACTGAACCATGTAATTAATGCATGGGAGGAACCATGCTAAAGATTTAAATCCTGAGTTTAGTGTCACTTTAATTACAGAATGGTTTGTGTAATTATTATGTATGATATATCAAATTATAAAAATAACGACATTGGTGACATTTCGTTCAGTTTGTTTCTATTTGTGGAATAATGAGCAGTCCCAGCTGAAATATTGCCAATTGTTATCTTCAGCTTTTGTATATATTTCTAATTCATCAACTGATTTATGGCTATGAAGCAAAGAGTTGCACATTACGACATTCCTCTCTTGAAAACAAACTAAGCACGCCTGCCTCAGTGCATTTGACAAATATGTTTTCCATTGTTCTTTCTGTTGAGACATCCCCAAAAGACAGTATTCTTCTAGTCTTTTTATAAATACATCTAATGATGAGCACTGAGTGGAACAGTTGTACTGCAGAAAGGAATGATTATTATCCTTTGAAATGTTCACCATTTGACAAAACGGCACAAGGCTTAGCTCGTCATGTAGACATGACACAATTGCAGCAGGATAATAGCTTTGCGGGAGAACATTTCATCCAGAAAACCAGTGCATTAGTTGCACAGGCAGGTTTTATGCATATACACATCTGTTTGACAGTTCTATTTAGCAATGTTCTAACTGAAGAAATCAAAGAAAAGAAACCGGTCAGCAACATACAAATACAACTGTCATTGCCCTGGAAACTGAAGCACTTTGGAAAACCTTTTAAAATCTACCTATTGTTTACACTCAATGAATGCAGCAATTTGGTGGCTACTCCAGAATGCATCTCTCACTGCATCTTGAAAGCACTCTATTAGACTATGGCTTTTCTCTGTGTTAGCTTTTAGCACCAGGGGATTGTCCCCGGTAATTTTCAGCACAGAGCTCCTGAACTTGAGGGATGCCCTCTCTTTAATCCCCCCTCACACTAACCCTCCTTGTAACCCTAACACTAACCATGACTTTCTCTCCCTTTAACCCTCACACTACCTCCCACTGTAACCCTAATAGTAACACTGACCCTCACATTAACCCTCCTTGCAACCTTTATACTAACCCTTGCTGTAATCCTAGTGCTACCACTTATTTTAATGTTCCCTGCAACCCTACCACTGCCTTCTGTGTCACCCTATTGTTACCCTGACCAGAGCCGGCGCTAGTACTCAAGCAGCCGCCTGATGGTGCCGGTGGGGAGGGCGGGAAAATCGGAGTACTGACCCAGCAGACAAACGGTCTGAGATAAATAGATAGATAGATAGATAGATCAGAGTTATGGGGTTCCCTCCACTGTGATGTCAGGCCCACCACCCCCACCCACAGTTCTCTGCGTGCTGACTTTTGAGCTGCTGAGGTCGCACTGTGTTCTGTTAGCTGTTAGCCCTGCAATGTCCCATCTCCGGAGTGCCCCATATTAAGTGCTCCTGGCTTCTGTGTTTACTGTATAGAGGATCGTTTAGCATGCGACTCTGATATCTCTGCCTCCTGCTCCCGAGCTGCAGGGTGAGGAGAGAGAGAGAGAGAGTGTTGGGAGAATGTACCAAGACTGGAGCAGACAAAATCTGGAGTAGTTGCCCACAGCAACCAATCAGCTTCTATCTTCAGTTTGTTCAGTTAAGCTTTGAAAATAAAAGAGAGGAGCTGATTGGTTGTCAGAATTTGTCAGCTCCAGCTTTGATAAATTCCCCCTGTGTGTCTCGGCACCTTCAGGACACCACAGTGCCTCAATATACGGAAGAAGGAGAATGGGGGGTGGGATTGTCAGCCCATTCAACACACAGTGCCTCAATCATATGCTGCTCTATACTCTGCACTGTCATTTCTTATTCATGTGTAGACAAGTACTTTACATAAAACACACATAACATTACTATAAGGCTCATTCACACTGCGTTAACTCGGGGCCTACGCTGCGTTAACTCGGCCATAGGCTGTCATACGAACACCTGAACCCACATCCGTGCGGGTCCGGGTGTCCATGCATGGGATGCAGACAGGATTGTGTACGCCTCGAGTTAGCGCAGTGTGAATGGAGCCTAAAAGGTTTCTACACCATCAACCACTATTTCCATATCTCACATCACTCACAAATGCTGCATTTATGCCACATAATCCTGTCCACATACATTTCATTTGACACAACTGAACTACAACATTTTTTTTAGGAATAAAAAATGCTTAACTTTTAACTTCTAACCCTAACTTTATTTCTCACCCTACAACATCCATCCCCTTAAAAAACACCCCAATATGACTGTTTGGCCATCATAATGCAGCTAAATACATAGTTCAAATACACATTTGAGAAGTGTTTTATCTGCAGGCATTCTTTTAGTAAAAGCTGTGCATTTAAAAAGAAAACAACTTTTGATTTTACATTGTCTTGGTAAAGGGTTTCCTAACCTTTTTTTTATATTATTTTCTATGTAGATGAGGTTTGTATTGCTATCTGTGACTTTGTTGGGGTGATACCCTCACTATCGGTCCGGGTGACCATTATCTCCAGTACAGAAAGCGATGGAAGATCCAAAATTTTGAAACAAGAGGGGAGGCGAAAAACCTTCCCGTTGGGAAACCTGTTCTGGTACCAACTGTCTAAGAGGGGATATCCCCCTATCTCTGAAGAGATCTCCTCTTACATCCCTTCCTGCTGTGTCCCATGACAGGAATTGAAGGAAAAATCTTCCACATGGTACACAGACAGAAAATAAATAACAGAAGTTTTAGCCATTCCCTACTGTATCCAAAACAAAAAAATGGCTTTAGCTCCTTTGAGATTGTAGTGATTGGCCTTACATCTACAGAACTCACATAAAAGGGAACTCCATAGCAAATATAAATGTATACATTTTGTAGAAAAATAATATGGGAAGTTCAAATTCAGGGCAAACCTTGTGAATCTGTACAGAATTAGGAACACAGCTTATGCTTGATATAGATTTTGTCTACCATATATTCCACCTGGGTATTGCATGCCTATAACAACCTCCCTGTGCTGCCTGACGGGGAGGAGAAATTACTGTTTTAGCTGTCTTCCCAAGTGTGATAGTGAATATGATAAGCTACAGGCAATTCTGGAAGGCTTTTAAACCTGGGCAATTCGAACTCTGGGTTGTGTTAAGAAAATGTAAATATAATGTGTTTCTAGATGTGGCCACATCAACATTTATGCATCTTTACTTTTACACCTTGCATATTCCTATCTCGTTTTATTTCAGATATTCAAATCCTCAAGATGTTATCATTTCATAATGCAGTTATTAGTATGCGCAGAGAATCTGCCTTTACCCAATGCACTTTTGTAGTGACTAAGCTGTCATGTGGAATTCGCTGCAGTGTAAAAATAGGCCAATGTTTTCATTACAGTATACATCACAATTATTTGGCATTCAGAGATCTGTGCTGCAGTGTCCTGAAACTCATGTCTTCTCTAGGGGATAAAACAAAATTTGACCTTTATTTGTCAAAAAGGAAGAATTTTTAAGAGTCTCTTTGTTCTTACCTATGAAACCAGTTCAGAATTATACAGCTCTCATGTTCTTTATTTCTAATATCAAGTAGGCGGACTTGCTATTGGAAGGCTGGGCAATGAATAAGCTTTGCACATAGCAATATACCCTACACCGCCTTTCATCTACCTTTTACGTCTTTGAAATATCCATTAAAATGTATTTAAGAGTGCAAATAGAGCACTTTTCCCATGAAGCCAACTAAAGTTTCATTTCAGAATTGAAATAAGGAATTTGAATAATAAAATATAGATAGCATTAAAAGCATAGCTTTAAAAAAACGCACAAACATTAATAAAAGAAAAAATGCATTTATTATTTTTTTGCATTTGAGCCTTCAAAACATTGCAACCACAATCATTTAATTTCAGGTGCAATGCTCAGGCCCTTCCAGACTCTTCCAGACCAGGCTCTGTCCATACTGAGGTACGTTTCAGTTACTGGACGGGAGTAATTATCAATGGGCTACAAGTGTGGGGGCAGACGGGACTTATAGTCTCTCCATTTACAGATCCTATAACCCTGTTTCATGTTATAGCCTAAATATGGTTGTAATATTAAACATGGTTAGAAAATTAAACTTAGCCTTTAAGCCTTCTTGTCAAGAGTACTGTAACGGGAACCGCCGACTCCGCTCACCTGGGGCCCGGGGGGGGCACGGTTCCGCCACTTCTCGCCGCCGGCCATCTGCGTCCCAGGGTGGAGCGCACACATCCACTTCCGGGTTCGGACGTCGGATGCGTTCCACCGTGGGACGCGGAAGTGCGCCGCCTCGATCAGCGGCTCCACCCCCAGCCCTTGGCCCTATATAAGCTCCCCAGTGAGACAGTATGGCGTTCCACTAATGCAGACTGAACGCCTACTGTCTCCTGGGACCCCACAGCTCTCCTACACGCCTGCAGGACTACACATCTCGGGATCGATTCCTCCTGGACCCCTGCACCTTAACTGACTCCACTCAAACTGCAAGTACTTGTGCCCATTGCCCTGCAGCTTAAACTTAGTGACTGTATAACTAAAGTGCCGTGGAGTAGCTCTTGTGCTCCATCTAGTGGACTGTTGGGAGATCACATCATTGACTCTAAATAAGGCTGTTACACTCCTGAATTTCAGTTATCATTCCTAAACATTACAAATTGAGGGTATTGTACCAAGAAAGGGAATATGCTGTAATATCCCCTCTTCCTTTTTTGTTTCTTTTGGCTGTGATGCTTGAACCCTAACTCCCCGTTAAGATTGGGAGTGAAACCAGGGTTCCGTCTGAGTAGCCTCCGCAGTTGTGATCCACAAACGCCTAAACTACCCCAGGTGTTACAAGTACATAGGCATTCTACACCAAGACATTGCAGGTATTACTCAATCCAGGCATTCTATTCCTTGGCATCATAGATGCCTCCTTAGGTTTCTTGTTGGGCTTCTGAAGTCCCATTTTTGGGTTGTAACTTGGTATGTGGGACCTGCTTTAAAGAAGCAACATGCTTTCTAAAATTGAAGGTCCAGTAGTTCAGATCTTTGACCTGGTCCGTGTAACATGGTGCCGTACCTGGCTCATGTAACATAGAACTTTATCTTGTTGGTGTAACATGGCCCTGTATCTGCTTGGTGTAATATCCTGGAGTACTGTACTTGATTGGTGTATCATGATGCTGTACCTCGTTCATGTTACACAGCATTATGTTGCATCTGCTTGGTGTAATATGGTGCTATATTGGGTATGTGTAACATGGCACTGTGTTTTGTTCATTTAATATGGTTCTGTATCTGGTTCATGTAATACAGTGCTGTATCTGGTTGGTGTATTATAACACTGTATCTTGTTGGCGTTACATTTCTCTGTATCTGGCTTATGTTACACAGCACTGTATCTGGTTAGAGTAACAGGTGGTGTATCTGGCTGGGATAACATGACACTGTATCTGGTTCAATGAACATTACATTGTATCTGGTTCATGTAACATAGTTCTGTATCTGGTTCATCGAATATGGAACTGTTTCTGGTTCATGTGACATTGCACTGTATCTGGTTCATGTAACATGGTGCTGTATCTGATTTATGTAACATGGAGATGTATCTGATTCAATGAACATAGTGCTGTGTCTGATTAATCAAACATGGTGCTGTACCTAGTTTAAGATACTTGATCACGCAGCAGAGGACTTTAAAGGTTAAGGATTGCGCAGGTCTTAGGTGATTTTTTGTTATTTATGTAAGTCGTATAGCGGGAAGTAATTGTGTCATGGACATTATACAGCATTTTGTCCTTAAAAGTTAGCACTGTGCTACTTGAACCACTTTGAGTAGAAATAGTTCAAATATGTTTGACATTTAATTACAGATACAAACAGTAATTGATACCAATGGCTCTTGCCCTTCACCCTGTATCTCTGGAAGTATGCCGCCACACATTCAGAGTAAAGGCACCAAATAATTTAATAATTTGCCCCCTTTCAGGCCCCATCATAAACCATAGGAGCTAAGAAGTAGCCAAGAAAGAGAGAGAGGAAGTAAAAGAAAATGGGGGAAGGGATGGCTGAAATATTGTGATTAGATATATGTATTTCAGTTGTGTTTGTCTTGAGGTCCACTTTATTGCTAACCTTGGCCTGTTTGGGCCACAGTATGAACCATTGTCTTTGAGTGATTGTAACGCAGCATTCAATGAAGGATTTTCTTGTTGCATACTTTTACCTTGTGATCTTATATAACAATGAGCAGGAACAAGATATGAGGAGTGAAAATGGGAACCCTTTCAGGTTGATTTGATACGTCCCTGCTGACACATCTTTCTGCTTGGTGCCATAGCAGTTGCTATATGCTGATATACTCATGATTCCATGCATCTAAAGCCTGCATATACATGAATGGTAATGAAAAACTGTCATACACATGGTATATGGGTCACAGCACAGTGCAGGAACACAGGCCCTTGCTATCTTTGAACAATATAATGTGTTGTGCTATGACTCATATTTATTGTATAAGATTGCCTGTTTTTATCCTTCATGTTTGTCTGTGAATACATTTCACATGCAGACAACAATATTTCTACAAAAACACATCCAGTCCAACCATAAGGGCCATATGAGAAGCTGAGACATAAAACTATGGCTGCAGCTAGCGACTATGTTCATAATTGATTAGTTAGCCGAATAGGTAGCCAATTATTAACTTCGATTAATCGGATAAAATAAAAAAATTAATACTGTCATTAATCGGGGCGGACCTAAGGCGGGACCATGTAAAGCTGTTTGAGTTGCAACAGAGTGTTTTCCAGCAAACGTTGCAGTGTGCAGATGGATCTTTTGGTGTGGGGGTTGTGCATGATGCAATGGGGCTGATTTACTAACGCAAATGAACAAGAGCAGGGATAAATCACTATAGGACACATACATTGTGGGCCAGCATGCTTGGACAGTTAAATGAACTCAAAGTGACCTTAATCACTGAACTTTTGTGGCTGATAAGTACACTGATGTTTAATAGATATGGTGCAGTTCAAATTTGCCCTGCATGTTGAGCATCCAAATAATGTTGCTTTTGTTCCTTCATGTTCCATAAAGTGCCCTACGGCACAATATGTTAACATTTTTGCAGACAGTTACAAAAGATTATTTTGTTACATAAATGTAAGACTTTATATTCAGATTCTTTGAAAAAGCCCAACTTTTACTGGTTCTTCTCAACATCAACAAAAGGTTGTATCTGGTATTTACATATTTGTCTAACTGGGTATATTATTTTTTATTTAATTCGTTTAAGGTTGATATTGTGTTGGTAGCTGTGTTATCCATGTAGATCTGCCACACTGCATCTGTTAACCTCAGTGTGCCTGAAAATTCATTTCCACTGTTGTTATCTATTCAGCAAAAATGCCTTCTATATAAGCTTCCATTACTGTCTGTAAAACAGAGAGTTCTTACCTTTATCCTGTCAGGATCAATGTATGGCTTATTACAGATGAACATTTTCCATGAACTTTCTTGCTGTTCTCTAGTTTTGCTGTTTTTTGCTCTAATGCTGTCTGAGTGGATGAGCTTCCTACACACATATGTATATACACTAAACATGTTTCCTAGGCCTACTTTAATA
>NW_017306481.1:743992-807989 GCF_000935625.1 Nanorana parkeri
TATATAGATATATAGATATAGATATATAGATATAGATATCAAAACAAGAAATAAAAATGTGGCAAAGACCTTCACCTAGATGTGTTTATGTGTTTATATGTTTATTTTAGTTGCAGAATGATGAGGACACTTGTATTGGAATTTATATTTACCTTTACAGTCCTACATTGCTGATCCAGTACCTTAACTGCAAGAAATGAATAGGTTAGGAATAAGCACGCAATAAAAAAAAATCAGACAGGTTGGATCTAATGCAAGGATTGGACACTGATTTACTTACAGGTTAATTACATAATCTTTATCTTGTTTCTTTCAGAAAATTATGCTGCCACACTAAAGTCAACCACCAATAAACAAAGTATGTAGGAACTGTAACTCTAGATCTAGAGATATGGGCAGGTAAAACTTGTGAACAGTCCATCCACCGATAATTTGTCTTAGCAGTATCTTAAGCTCCTCACAAATACTTTCACTTTCAAGCCGATATGACTGCCTGCACACTAGTAGAACCAGAACTTTTCTGGCTCCAGATTTTCTTGATGCACCAGAGTATACTTTGCAGTTTTGGCCCTGACCTTGAATGTATTCTTAAGCCTTAATCTAACTCTTACCCATTACCCAGCACTTACCCTACCCTTAAACGTAAGACTTAACCTGAAATCTAAAACTAAACCTTATTGCTTAAATTTGACATTAAAATTAACCTTTAATTGACCCTAATATTAAACCCCTATCCTAACTTTAACTCTTAACCTAACCATTTAAATTACCACTTAACACATAACATAAACTTGAAAAAGGATATCTGACCTAAGTAAACTATAAAGGGCCACCATTGCCACCATTGACCTTTTCCTGGAAATGGTAGTTGCTTGGCTGTCTCTGGTGACTGACATGATTTACCAAGAACAAGCCAATCAGAAGATCTCTTGGGGTATGAGGTGTGTGTCATCTCTTGAGAGGCGATGACACATACCTCATACCCCAAGAGATCTTCTGATTGGCTGTTAGCCCCCACTTAATCCAGTGGGTAGGAGGAGGAGGTCACATTCTGAGGAAGGGGGCGTGACCCCGGAAACTTGTTAATGCAGGCACTTTGTGCTGGTACACAGGACTGTCTGTGCAGCTCTCATCCATCTTTCACCACTCCTTGGCTTTTGAAAGCTCATTGTGTTCTACTCTTGTGAGTATGTTTTTAACTTTTGCCATCTTCCATTAAAAACTATCTACACCAGGGTAGGTGTCCCTTGTTTTTGTTTCCTTATCTATAGGTTTGTTAAAAGTCAATGACTGTACTGTAATTGTTTTAATTTTAAAGTAACATTATAACAAACATGCCAGATTTGGTTTCATATAATCACACTCTCTTAGATTAAACAAAAACTGGTGAATTGATTCTGAAGACTTGGGTCTATGAGTATGAGTATTAGTATTCAGCAGTAGCAGGGAAAGGAAGGGGACACCCTCCTTTCTTTTTTTTATTGCTGAAAGTTGAAAATCTCTTTAAGGTTAGACTGTCAATTGTATACAAAGTTGGCTGAGTTGCTGTTTACATCCTCTGAATTCAGAGTATATTCTTTAACTGTAATTTTAATTTATCAACCTGTCACTCAAAATAGTTCGCCGAAAACATCCGAGCGCTTAAACCCATCACTTGATCGCACAGCTGTCATGGACACCCTTTTGCACTTGTCAAAACCAAGACAACTGAACTGCTGTGACAGGTACAATATTACCAATAAATTGGATAATCAATCATGCATGTGTACAGCTTGACAGCAATGTCAAGAGCACCTGAGAGTCTTTGCAATTATTAAGGATAAGGAACCTATTACTTATCTGCTTTCAAATGAAAATCAATGAATGATGGATTTGTACACTTAAAATGAGATTGAGAATAGAAAAGTCTTTCTGATTTCAGATGAAAGCCTGTAAAGTTTTGAGGTTGTGGGCCCACGCACGCCTACACATGTACATATACAGTATATATGCCACGATCAACCATAACCTTATGACCACTAAGAGGTGAAGTGAATAACATTGATTATCTTGTTACAATGGCAACTGGAAGTGGGTGGGATATATTAAGCAGCAAGTGAAAATTTTGTCCCTGAAGTTAATGTGTTGGAAGCTGAAAAAATGGACATGTATAAGGATTTAAGCGACTTTGACAAGGGCCAAATTGTGATGGCTGGAAGGAAAAGGAAGGAAAACTTGTGAACCAGTGACAGGGTCATGGGCAGGCAAGGCTCATTGATGCACGTGAGGAGCGAAGGTTGACCTGGTTAGTCCAATCCAATAGAAGAGATACTATAGCTCAATATGCTGAAAAAGGTAATGCTGGTTCCAATAGAAAGGTGTCTGAACACACAGTGTGTCAAATTTTCTTGCATATGGGGTTACGTAGCCACAATACCAGACAAGGTGCCCATGCTAACTCCTGTCCATCGCCAAAAGCACCTACAATGGGCATGTGAGCATCACAACTGGACCACGGAGCAATGGAAAAAGGTGGCCTGGTCTGATGAATCACATTTTCTTTTACAGCATGTGGGTGGCTGGATGTGTGTGTTGCTTGCCTGGGGGAGCAATGACACCAGGATGCAATATGGGAAGAAGGCAAGCCGGCAGAGACAGTGTGATCCTTTAGGCAATGTTCTGCTGGGAAACTTGGGTCCTGCCATTCAAGTGGATATTACTTTGACATGTACCACCTACTTTACCATTGTTGCTGACCAAGTACACCAGTTCATGGAAATGGTATTCCCTGATGGCAGTGGCTTCTTAAAACAGGATAATACCCCCTGTCAGACTGCAAAAATGATTCAGGATTGATTTGGGATGTGCTGGAAAAAAGTCCAATCCATGGAGGCCCCACTTTGCAATTTACAGGACTTAAAGGATCTGCTACTGACGGCTTGGTGCCAGATACCACAGCATACCTTCAGAGGTCTAGTGGAGTCCATACCTCCATGGGTCAGTGCTGTTTTCATGGCAAAAGGAAGACCTAGTCAATATTAGGTGGGTGATTATAATGTAACAATAATAATGTTATCGCTGATTGGGGGTATATATATACTGTATATATATATATATATGTATATATATATATATATACACACATACACACATTTACCATATTTACTGTGTTTACAAACCTATTCTGGTACCCCATATTCCATAAAAACACGAGTAGAAATATATATTTTAAAAAATGATTAGAAGTATGCGGAAAATTTTACAACTGATATCTGAGGCAGTTTCTATTTTCTCCCCATATTTTGTCTGGGTAGTCCGGGTTCTACCCTTAGTCCAAAGAAACAACAATTCACACTGGGATAAATATTTTGAAAACATTTAATAAGGTTTTCCACAATACTTTAGCCTTGCGTGAGCCTAACAATTGTTCATCATTTGTCAACAAGTGTTACGCCATTCTGGGATTATGAATTTTCGGTTGGAACCAAAGGATCTGCGGTGCATCCACAACAACTGCGGAACACTAGTTAGGATAGTTTTGCTTTCCTTTATTAATACCCTGTGTGGACACACAGGAATATGTACGTAAGAATATTTCTGGTTGTCTCCATAGTAGGGACTGTCTTTATATCACTGTGTGTGCCTTACAATTCCATGTATTTGCTGCCTGACTAGAACTATTACATTAAATAAGCCTCCCTATGAAGTGACAGTACATGTATATGAATATATATGTATTGGTGCGCATACACAGCTGTTTGGTTCTGGGGGAATGTATGCAGATTCTGCACGTGACAGGTATCTGGATCAGGGGCTGACTGGCAACTTTTAGCCCAGGGGGCAAGTACAACCAGACTTTGCTTCCCTGCTTAAGGTGAACTTGAGCTTTGCCCATGCCACAGTTTATACTTACCATTCCCCCACTTCTGTGTTTATATGCTTCCCATATCCAGAAGTACTGAATATTTCTATTAATTCTGGATAACAAAAGTGATCATAAAAGTGAAGTACAATATGGATAACTAATATTATACTTTTCATGATGGTGTAGAGTGGATCTTATTTCCAAGACCACTGAAGAAATATTTTATTTTGTAATCGAAAAAATAAATCTAGAAAATGCAGGTAGGTTAATACGCTTCCACCCAATCTTACTATAGTGTGTGTGTGTGTGGGAAAGTGTATGTGCATGTATGTGTTTGTATGATGGTATGGTCGAGATATTTTTATCTCCAAAATTGGCAAAGACTGATATTTGTATTTCATTGTATTTTCAAAGTGCTGTGGATCATGTCAGCATTAAACAAATTAGTAAAATAAACAGTAAAATAAATTACAGTTAAAGTAAAAAAAAACTAAACTTTTTTGTTATTTTGGATAGAGAAGGGTTAAAATTCATGTACACTGTAAGTGTTTTGGCCTGGGGAGAATGCCTTCCATTCTTGTCTCAGAAACACAACAGAAAATTAAAAGGAAATCCCCGCAGATATCTGCCACTAAAAAAAAAAAAAAATTCCCCCAATTGAAAGATTTCCTCCTGTTTCTTTTCTGTCAAATTCAGAAAGATCTTAATATTTTGGGATTTCCATCACTTTCAGTCCCATTGACAGTGGTCAGCTGGACAAGAAAAAAAAGAGGCTGAATCTCCCAACTAGGATGCAATAAATATGACAGACAGTAATACATATGTGACAGGGATTCAAGCTCTTCAATGCTGTATCAAAAAACAAAAAAATGGTTTTAGATACAGTAGACTTTAAGTACTTGACATTACCATGCCCACACTCACCCATGGAATTCGCTGCCTGAGATGATGCTTTGTCTGGCGTGCCGCCCAGATCACTGATGTCACCAGTTTCCAGGAGCTTGGTGGGACGCAAGTCAGAGCGTCCCGTTCAGCTCTTGGCAACTAGTGATGTCAGTGAGCTGGAAAGGACACCACACAGAGTGTCAGAGGTTGCTAAGAGCTCTTAGCATCCTGGGATGCTGTGGTCGCCCCTCTGCTGCCCCCTCCACCACCCGGCTGCCTCCCAATGAGATGCCACATGAGGCAGCCTCATTATAGGGATGGCCCTGCCCACACCCTCCACTACTTTATTCTGACTGACAGAGGAAAAGTTTGAGTTGCATCATTGGAATTGGGCTCCTTTTCTAGTTTAGAATTATGTGTGTGTGTGTATCCTCTAGCCATATGGCTACATGCTGTGAGAAGCCCACTATAATAGAATACCCTTTTTTAGTTCGCTTTTCACAGTATGTAAAATAAAATTTTAAAAAACGAATTTTATCCACATGTATACAAAATACCGTGTGTACATTTGGATAAAAATGTGTTTTTATATTTTCACTGGTCAGTAATAATAACATGCCCCCTGTGCTAAAATACAACATCATCCTCCATGCCACATATATTTTGTAATAAGAAAAACATGAAAGGTAATATGAATCATAAATCATTAGGTAGATCTATTTGGCAACATTTGGTTGTGATAAATACCCCGAGACTGCTGGAGGTGCCTACGGCAAACCGCAATGCAAATGAATTAAAATGAGTGGCAGAATATGTTAACAGCAAATAGCTGTAATTGCAATATTCTGTGCTAATTAAAATTTAGAAATAAATGAGCTGAATACACAGTTTAAATCAGATGATTATTGCAGCCTATTTTGTGATGTGCCTCCAAGCCAAAGGCATCTGATTCAATCATTTAAAAAAAAATATATACGAACATGAAAGATCTCATATCATTTAATAGCATTCTGGCTTCCTGTCCTCAAAAGAATAGAGCAATTTCTTGAGCTTTCTTTCATTTTTTCTCAGCCTGGCTTGTGATGGTATAAGATGACACTGGGAGCAAGTCTCCAGTGTGAAGATTGTGTTTCAGATAGATGCTGTAGTTTCTTACAATAACAGGCTTAATCGGCAAGGCAAAGGGCAATGTGCAAAATGCAGTCCCATAGCAACCAATCATAAATCATCTTTTACTAATCTGACAATTCTGAACTACAACCTGATTGGTTGCTCTGGGATAATGCACGTTGTGCTACTTTAGTGAATGTTCCATTTTTTATTTTATTTTTTACTGGGGAGAAATGGGAAAAAAAAGTAATACAGCCATTGTTTATAATGAGGCACAGATTGTCTGTCCAAATCTGTTTCACCCAGAAGCTCTTAGAGGACTGTCAATAGGTTAGTGATCCCTTGCCAACAACAGACTTGGTTTCTCTAAAAATTGAAGTAAATAAAAAAATGTGGTTCTACTGACAACAAGTAGGGCTTTACACAGTACAAAACCAAAAATGTCCCAACACACTCACCATCCAGCCTGCAAATCAACTATTAACACCTACCGTATTAACACCTTCAGGCACCTTTTTTGGGATAAAGGTTTTAGATAAATGAATAAAAGCTTCCTGTCGGTGTTAAATAGTTTGTCTCAGCCCTCCAACTGACACTTTTGCTTAAGAGCTTGAAAAGTAACAGCCTTACTGGCCAGATCACCAGGTGAAAATAAAGGAAAAAAAGCTCCAACAATAACATTTTTGGTTTTGGTTTTAGATACGCGTTAAAAGGACAAATCTAACTAACTAGCTTAAAAAGAAGTCACAATAAATAATGGGTGACATTATGAAATTATTTTCGGCTCTGATTGGATTAGGCTCTGATTGGAGTATATACCACTTACCAGTGGTAGCACATGTTTTCCACAAGGCTAATGATAAAAATATATGGTTTTGGATAGAATGGTGAGTGAGTAGAATCCCTGTCAGGACTTTACTGATTCCTGTTTCCCTGCTGGGGAAATTCACTGTGATAGTGGGCACCACGAATACAACTTTACCATTTTGAGCTGTCACTGTAACAGGAATAGATGTGGAATCTTCCAATGGGGCACTGTCTAAGAGGAGATTTCCCTCCCTTTGAAGAGATGCCATCTTGTTTTTTTGTTGTGTTTACATGAAGTGAAAGGAAACCTACCCAAAATGACACAAATGGCAAAAATGTAAAAACAAAACCACAGGTGTTTTAGCCATGCCCTACTCTATCCAAACTGAACATTTCTTGGCTTAAGATATACTTTAAAGTAATAGGAAACCCTTACTTTTTTTTTAATCAGCACTGTAGATCCACATTTACTTAATAAGCTTTCTTTTGTTCTTAAATTGCTCCATTTCATTTATTTTATCCAGGTTTCATTCGCGGACCCTCCCCTCCCATTTAGGTGTGTCTCCTAACAACCGTGCATGCCCAAATCCCAACCAGGATCTCGGTTGAGCTGTGTGCATCCACTCAAACAAACAGCGCTTGGCAAACCATGCCTCTGCTCCTGCCTCCTCCCCCTTCACAGCAATTTGACAGGCAGCTGCAGCAGCCTATCGCTGCCCTGTCCTCACTGCCCTCAGGATCCCTCCTCTACAACCTGGAACCTTGGGGAAACACCATAGACCATCTTGGAGCCTGCGGTGGTGAACACGTGAACACAGATGGAAGTGTTTGGAGGTGGGGGCATGCAGAGGTATTTTTGCCTTAATGCAGAGAAAGCATTAAGGTAAAAAAACCCAGAACCTTTAGTGCTACTTTAAGTTCAGCTCCATAGACTGTACCTGCCATTGGGGCCGGATTTACTGTCTCTGCTAAAAAAAGAAAAGGCTAGTTACACTCCTTACCGGTATGACCCCGTGATCCGGGAGGGGTGCTTGGAATGACTGCGGATGGCACCGCCAAATACAGATAATGGCAGAAACGTCACCAGCACACCACATCCTTATAGAAAAGCCCACCTAGCACCCAGAAGATCCGAATTCCACACCCCTGCTGCCCCTCTACTCCCTGCTGCCCCGAGGCCAGGCCTCAGTTGGTCTTGTGGGAAATCCGGCCCTGCCTGCCATAGCAAATCTCCTATCCTTTCAAAAGAAAGTTTCTCTGGTTAACTAGTTGGGTACTTGAGTTTCAGGGAAAAGATGTGGATTTGATTGAGCAATATTCTGCATGCATGACAGATGAGAGCTCCGGGATAAGGTTCAGGCTAAATGCAGTTTTGTCTTCTATATGTTTCATCTCAGAGTCACGAGTGCCTGTCAGCAAAGTCATTTTAAGTGAGAATATTCTGCTTCGCTGCAATTGCTTGATGGAATATTATATGCCTTTGGCAAGTTCCCAGAGCATTCAATTAATTGGTTATTGATATACGGGACTGGTACCCGGTGTGTGACGGCGTTTGGTAGCCACTATAAATGTAGATTGATTATTTTGTTTGTTTAGGGTTAGAAAAAAAGAGGACAACTAAAAACATTTTTGAAATATGTGGTGCTTTGCAACTGAAGACGTGATGTTTTTGCCAATTGACACACTTCTGAAAAACAAGGTTATGGCATTGTCTACGTTTAAAGTGCTGAAATGAGGAGAAATTCTCTGGCACTCAAATATAAACTCCAGATATTTATAACTGTGCCAGACAGGTTCATAAATCTGTTTTAAAGGTCGAGTCAAAAACTGACAAGAAAGTTAAGTAACATTTTAGGTGCACTTTTTGATTTTTATTCCTGTCATTTCTTTGCTAGTGGAGTATTTAACAATAAATGGTTGATATAGAAAAATGCCCATTCCCTCATGGTTGCTTTTACTTTGTACCACAAAGGACTGTTATAATACAAATAAAAGAAAACTTAGGTATGGAGTTTTACACCCCGTTCACACCAGGGCGTTTTCGTCATGTGGATTTTTCCACGCTGAAACGCCAACATTTAAAATCTCATACATTCCTATGGGGACCATTCACACAAAGACAGGGAATAGTACGTTCCATTACGCCTGTCGCCTGAAATGCTCCCTGAGCTACTTTTATAGCACTGATCAGTTTGGTGATTTCTGTTTCTTCCCCAACACCAACCAACTTTGCTAGTCCAGAAGTCCTGCAATGTACTTGAGCACTACACAGATTTGGGGAACCCAAAGAAGGAGTGGATTTCTCAACTCAATCTATAAACATATCCTAAAGTAACTAATACAAATCTAATCCCTTATATGGTTTTTCAATTAAACGCCATCACCATACATTGCAGGGGTTCCATCAGCCATGACTGCTGTGTAAAAACTTGCTAATGCGTATTTCATTCCGACATGAACTTCTTCAGAGCAAACACAGCAATTGCATATCTCAAACAAACAGGGGGTATATATACATACCAAGAGCAAACCAAGGCGGCATAATGGTGGGAACACTGACTTCCTGTTTCCTCTAACATCACTTCCTGTGAATAGAAGTCAGAAAGCACTACCTCTGAATTATTTCTGTGAACACTAACTTCCTGTTTCTTCCAACATCACTTCCTGTGAATGGAACTCAGAAAACACTTCCTGTAGATTCTTCCTGTGAGCACTAACTTCCTGTTCCCTCTAACATCACTTTCTGCGAATGGACTTCCTATGACCTATTGCCACTTCAGGATTTATTTCCCATGAGGTATAAAAAGTCACTAATAGGGGTCTTTTATATAAACATGGGCATCACATATTTCCCACAGAAATACATAGCGAAATGTAAGTGTCCCAATTTACATAATTAGAGTCCCCTCAATACCATATAATTATATTGTTTTGTTTCCTGCCGTTGCCGCCCAGGATTAGAATTAAATGATTAATTACATATTAATTAATCATTTAAATATAATGTGAAAGTTCCATCAATTTATCCGAAGAAAAGAAAAAAATATTTGACAAAAAACAGCTGAAATGAATGGCTTCATTTATTCCTGGACTCCGGAAAGATTTCAAATGATGTATCCAACGACACTCCTTTTGTAGGAGGTTTTTGTCCTAATCACGTCCCCTTTTGATTGCGGTGGACTCGCTTAAGTATATTGAATTTGATACCATTCAATGAGCCTCCATGTTTGAAAATGAAATGTCTCACCACAGGTGATACAAGATTTTGAGATTTGATGTCATATATGTGGTCTGATATCTGTTTTGGAAAAAACGTGTTGTCTTTCCCAAATATAACATTCTGCAGGGACATGTTAAAACGTACACCACCCCATCCATGTCGCATTTTGTATAATGTTTCAGTGTTTCTTACCATTGGGGATTATTATCGTGGAACCCACTTTGATATATTGGCAAAAATCGCAATTCTGACAAGGATAGGTACCCACATATTTAAAGCATCTCAATGTACATGAGGACGTTGAAGGCCTGTCCACATCTCAAGAGCATCTAGGAATGCAGAAGGGCGCAGACTGCAGAGGGATAAAAAAAAAGGTGAGTATTGTGCTTATTCCTCTCCCTCTAGATATAATTGTACATTTAGCCCTTGCAGTGTGGAGGGGACCCCTCTGCAAAGGTAACTTTTTCCAGCCTGGAGTTCAGCTTTACTGAAAAAAAGCTGCAAGTTAAGTTACAAGAATTATTAGATTTGAATAATAACTGTGAGGGGACATAGAAATTTGAAATTCATACTCACAGCTTGATTTGCAGGTTAATTACAGCTATGTGTTACTATTCATCAGTTTCTATAGTTTCATATCAAGCTTCGATAGATAGGAGAGCTGCCTTTCTCTGTTCTGATAATAACGAAGTGGCATTTAATCATGTATTAACCCGCCGGGCATACACAATTACTGTAATTTAATTCCTGCTTGATGACTTACATTAATTACCTTGCCTGGACACACACATATGTGTTGGATAAATGTTACTCTTGCTGTGCAAAACCCAAATAGCTGAAGTCTGAGCATAACCCTTCATGATGTGAATAAAATCTATCCTTATTATTTATTTAACCACTTCAGCTCCCTGTATAATACCAGCTTGTATACCACTTATGGACCAATTTTTGAATTTAAGATGTGTCTTTTAAGTCAGCAATAAATGTGTCTTAATATATTAAATTATGGAAGTCATTCATTGTTGTATAAGTGAGCGATACATTTTGATTGCTTTGTGTGGGCTATTACAGATTACATTGCTATACTGCTTATTGAATTAACCTGTATTGGTTTGTCTACTTAAACAAAAATGTTTTTTAAACTGTATTGAGAGAAATGGTATCTTGGCGGCTCCTCTGGGATCTCAGTGTAGTGACAGGTCAGCGTCCCTGGTTACCTTGTAACCAGGGGGCAATGATCTGTCTCTGCAATTGGCCGGAGCCAGCCGTGAGATGACAGCTGGCTCCACCCAGCTGTCAGTAGCTGGCTGTCGGTCGGCCAATGGCCGGCTTCGGCTTTCACCTCGGCTCAGTCAAGCCGAAGTATATGCCTTCGGCTCGACTGAGCCGCTCGGCCAACTTCGAGAGCTGTATGGGCTATAGTGAATAGAACGCATATCAGCCCTTCGGTTCTACTGAACCGAAAGGGTCCTGGGGCCGAAGCTAGCCAAAGGATCAGCCGAAGCAACGGTTAGATCCTTCGGCAGCTTTGTGAATAACCCTCATAGTGTTTTTTTAGCTTGATCTATGACTCACTCAACTAATATTTTAACAGATATTTGATATTCTTTCAGAAAGCAGGGTTACCGTTTTACTAAATAGTGTGAATTATGGAATTTGATAAAAAGTCACAAATGCAAATTGAAAGTTTGCAACAACCAGCATTCAGTAATGTGAGTCAATCAGGGCCTATTTAGATCTATGCATCTGTGTATGCATAGAGGTGTGGTATTTTGTTGCATTAGGAAAGTGTGTTGACTTGCGTCTGTGTACGTTTCCTTTGCTCATTGACATGTGCCATTGATGTACATTGATGCATGTTTTCAATGCTGTTTCGAAGTTAGTACTTGAAGTGGATAGAGTAAATAGCCATTGACCAAGGCTTGTTAATACTTGCTGCCATCTCATCAAAACACATATAACATGCATTTTGATGCATTGTCATTGGTCTTCCAACACAACAAAACATACAAAAACCCAGACATTTCAAAACACACATCATTGCAGCACTAAGATTGGAAGAGTTGCTATTTTTATTATGGGATATTGGTTGGATACATGAGTTTTAGCGTGATGCAACAAGTGCATTAAAACACAACAGTGTAAATAGGCCCTGAATCTTTAAGTCGCTTAACAAATATGGAAAGTATTACTAAACATATTTACTGTTGGATGACATATTCATCATTTAGTAGCCACAGAAATAAGGCTAACCTCACTATTGCATAGTCATTTAATACAACTTAAGTGTATTAAACTGATAGTGTCCGAATCAGCTAGAGCAAATATCACTGAAACTCATTGCAGCAGCCTTTCTATGGTATGAAGAACATAAGAAGATCAACAAACCTGATAAAGAGTACTGTAAAAACATTGAAATGTCACAATTTTTTCATGGATAATAGTTTTCCTTTTTAATGTTTAAAGCATCCTTTGTCTAACTTATTAAGGCTCTACAGTATATTCTATATGAATACTGTAACTTTTTATATCCTAGTCCACGTGTTCTCTTGTGTAATCCAGAAGACACACAGCCACATTACAGGTCCAATACCAATTTCATTTCTGTATTATTTTCTTAGAAGAGTTGTTAAGTTTTGCCTCAATGGGCTATAGTAATACTAATCACAACGTTCACATCAGCAGTAGAGTAACCTCAACTGGATCGGTTGAAAGGCTTTACAAAAGGTTAGCAGCCTGTCCCTTTTTTTCACAATCCTAACATATCTTATTCATGTTTTCTTCTTAATCAATTGTGGTGCCATGCCTCAGTTTTCTTAATAGCAAATATAAGAATATTACTGGTTAGGTAGTCTAATTAAGGCTCAGCTGTTTTTTAGAACTTGATTTCCTATCTGAGTTTTAACATAAGTTATATTTCTTTTTCTTTTTTTAAACACCATTTGTTTTACAATCAAAACAAAACAGGATAAAACTACAGCCAACATATATTTTTTTATTTTTTATTTTGGATAGGGGAAAGTTTAGAAACGTGTTCAGGCTTTATTGTTAATGGGGACATTTGCCCTCAATTCCTGCCCTGGAGACATAACAAAAAGTGAAATAAATTTTCCCATAGTGAGACAGAACAGGTGTTCTCATTGGACAGTTTCCCCTCTCCTTTTGTTCTAATGACAGATACATCATTTCCTTTTTTGTCCCAGTGATAGCCATCAGCAAAACATGAAGTGAAGTTGAATCTTCTCAATCAAATAGGAAACAGAGAGCTTTTATAAAAAATAAACAAAAACCTTAGTCTGTCCTAAACTAAACAAAAAAATAAATAAATGGTATAAGTTTCACAGTAGAACCATCTGAAGACACCTATTCACACAATTACTGTTCAGGATGTAATGGGACTGGTCATCTACATGCAGTTGCATTTATAACTTCATCACTTATATCACTATCATCTGTATCACTATATCATTATATATGTGTGCAAATTGTATATATTTAGGGTTTTTCTTAATTACAGAACAACTTGATATATGTGAATGGCTTACTTGGCCCAAGGTGTAATTAATTTGATACCAAATAAGGAGCAGAAACACAAAGAGCTGGAGGATGTCAGTTTTGGAAGAAAAGGCATTGCCAGCCTTGTGAAGCACCACATATCGATCATAGGATCTCACTTCCGGGATTTGTGCAGCAGCCATTGCATTTTTACTGGGCTCATTTACACCACTGTGATGCATTAGGGCACATTATGTTACTTGGTAATGCACAATGACGTACCAAAAAGGGTGCAAGTAGCATTTTTTGGCAGCACACAGCAACGCCCATTAGTACTGGATTGTTTTATACCTTAGCACAAGGTACCTCTTTAGTTAGTTTTGTGTCAGTGGAATATATATGTTTGTGTTGTCAGAATTACTGTTTTTTGTATCTGTTTTGTTTCTTTTGTAACTTGTATAACGTTTGAAATCTTTATTTTTTGTTTGCTTTTGTTTTCTTGCAATTTTACTGCTGTCATTTTAAAGGGCAAGTACGTTTATTGTGTATGTACCCTTAAAGTATAGGTAAACCCAATCACTAACATATTAACCCTTGCTGTTGGGCTACCCTGGAACTGCAAAGTTATACTCGCCTGAAGCACCAAGCCGGCTGTTCTCCCTCCAGCCTGTCTCCTCCTCCGTTGCAAGGGTGGTATGTCCCTCGGCGCACTCACGTCCAATACACTGTATTAGATGTGAGGACTTGAGGATTTCTAGACTGCTGCAGCAGAGGGGGAGAGATGCTCAAAACACCGGTCTAAGAGCCGGCTGGCTCGGAAACTCAGGTGAGTGTAACTTTTTTTGTTTGTGGGTCCTAGGCAGAAACGAGCACTTAACCCTTGCAGTGTGGGGGTAGCCCCACTACAAGGGTTTATAAAAAATTCTGCCTAGAGTTCTTCTTAATACCTTGTGATCCTACATTCTAGGTCCTTGTTCATGTACCTCCTATTATAGGGTGGCAACACTCTGTGCCTGCCTTTCAAATGTACTCCATTGTTCTCATGCTGTCACACAGGCTTCCGATGGAGACTAAAAAATACTTATTATGCAGGCATAGACATCTGCTGTTACCATCAGTTAATCTGCCCTGAGAAATCTGAAGTATCATTTTTGCGGTGATCTGATACTTCACTATGCACATTCTGAATGTACCTGTTTATGGAAAATCATTATCTTCCACCTATTGCATTGTGATTGCATATACCTCTCTGTTCTTTGTAGTTAGTTGATGAATCATAATCACACTTCGCTTACCTAGTCTAACTCACAAGACAACAGATCACACTGGTACTGTATGTTCTGATTAATAGATAATAATGGAAACAAATCCAAGTATGTCTGGCAGTGATATATGTTCTTCTTATTGATGTGCCAAGAAGAACATCAAACAAAGAAATATGATTTTTTTTTACTGTTAAATAAGTTCTTTAGAAGTTAATATATTCTGACTTAGATGTAAGCTATTCTGACTTAGATGTAAGCTATTAAAACAGTTACGTTTTGTGTCATCTAATAAAGTAGCTCAGTTTATTGAATATATAGTAAAGGACATACCAGCACAGAAAAACCCAGAAATGTATTAAGCTTTTGCAAACTTAAAGTGACACCGAACTTAGGAGTTAAATCTTAAAAATGACCTGGTTCTTCCTCCAACTTACAGTGACACTGAACTCAGGAGTGAATTCTTAAAAATACATTCAAGTACCTTAACTAATAACAAAAATGTAGTTAACTGTGCCTCACTCAGCTGTAGATCCTCAAATCATCTCTGAATTGGTGCTGACGCTGTCCTTTCTTCTGGAGGGTATCTTCTTTTGTTCCCCATGTTCCCTGTCTGTGTTGTAAAGTAGCCACCGCTCCAAGCTCATTCCCGTGATGGACTACAATCACAATGCAAATAAGTAAACTAAATGTTAGATTGTAGTCCATCATAGGAGTGAGCTTGAAGCGTTGGCTACTTTACAATACACACAGGACCATTGGGAACAAAAGTAGTCACCCTCCAGAAGGAAGGACAGTGCCAGCACCAATTCAGAGATGTTTTGAGGATCTACAGCTGAGTGACGCACAATTAAACTAAATTTTTGTTATTAGTTAAGGTACTTGAATGTATTTTTAAGATTTCACTCCTGAGTTCAGTGTCACTTTAAGTTGGAGGAAGAACCAGGTATGTATGGTATTGGGATTCCATAATGACTCAATGCAAATTATTATTGATTCCCAAATTAACTTTGCGAATGTACCATGTCTAAGCAGACATATCCATTAAGGGCTGACAGATTAATCTGTCATTAACTGTAACTTCAAAGTTATTGAGTTTTAATACTGTATAGAACTGTCTGTTACCTAAAATAGTATCATTTGAAATGGAAACAGATCTTGCACTGAGATGCTGACACTTTTAAAGCATTAGCAGTCTGCTATGTACATGTTAAAGGAAATGTCATACAACATCTACACATTCCATGGTGATTGAATTAAGATGTCTGCAACTATTTGTGTGGATATAAATGCTGGGGTATATTCCTGACACTCACTTGAACTAAAGAAGAACCTTGGATAAGCTAGGAAACATGTTCAACATTACAGAACAAGTCCAATTGAATGTAAATAACAACTATTCGAAATGCATAATTATTTTTATTTAATTCATATTTTATTTATTATGTTCAGTACTAAAGCATAGCATTTTGTTTTGTTTTTTTCCTTTTAGTCTGGTAAAATTAAGTATTTCATATGAATATTTCATATATACTAATTGCAGCCAGCAAGTGTTGTGTTTGAAACAGCATGAGTTTTCTGAACAGATAAATGTGTCAGAGGAGGAACAACACTCCTCCTTTTCTCCTAGTAGAGAGGAGGAAGTGCTAATTAATTACTATGTCAGAGACTGCCAACAAGCATGCCGACAATTCTTGGCTATCTTAACAAAAAAACATAATTTGCAAAATGGCTTCAAAGCATTATTTTTTTTAAGTAAAAATATATTAATATATATTTTTTAAATGTTAAATCTTTTCAAAACTGTAAAAAATTAAGTGGAACAAAAAACATTGCATGTGAAAGTCCTTTCCCATTTTTATAGGATTGTCCAAAATCCTGGATGGAGCTTGTCACAAATGCATATGGTTCTATTGTGAAGTTTTGGCGACTCAGGACCAGGACATGTAAAGCTGGCCATACACCTATAGATTACCTGCAGATTTTCTATGGTCAGTATCTTGCTAGTCTACCCTGCTGGCTGTCAAAATACCTGAACAATCTGATTGGATACAGGCATAATTCAGGTATTTTGACAGCCAGTGGGGCCGACTAGCAAGATACTGAAGCTTGGCCCAGCGGGAGATTCCTCCATCCACACGGTTCAGCATAGATGGAGGAATCTGTTGCACTTTTTCCATCTGACCATAGAAAATCTGCAGATAATCTTTAGGTGTATAGCCATCTTAACTCATGTGTTTTGGTTTTCAATTTAGAGATATACACAGGGCAGCCATCAGGGGGGTACGGCCGATACTCATGTATGGGGCCCGGGCAGCCTGGGGGCCCACCCGAGTCCCTTACATGACTATTGGCCGACGTTGAAGTGCGAGGAGGCAGAGGCCTGGCCCTAGCAGCGCAGGGCCCAAGCATTGCCGCTCCAGCGGCTTCAAGACAAGCTGGAGCCCCATCAGCGACACTTCTCAGCTGATATCGGACTGGCCGGAAGTGACGTCACTTCTGGCTGGTCCGGCGGCAGACGAGGCTATATGTGCAGGTAAGAGGAGCTAGGAAGCAAGGAAGGAAAGGAGGGAGGGATGCAGCCCTGACCAACCCACCTGAGACCCCTTCAGAGCCCACCATAGACAGTCGCAGATGGGCTGTGCAGCATCTATGGTGGGCACTGCAGGGTCACTCTCAGGTGGGTCCTGTGTCCAGCGCGTCACTAAGCCCTACGTGCAGCGCGTCACTAAGACCTGCATCCAGCGGCGGGTGGGGGGGGTTTCATAAAGCCGTGTAAGGGGCCCCAAAATTTCTGATGGCTACAAATTGTAGTATTTTGCAGATTACCAGTTCTTAAATGTGGTTGCTGCAATAACTTTCTTTATTCTTTATTTTCTCCAGGAAATCCTGTGAGCACACTTACTGATATAGGGTGGTTATGCTCACTCACTAACTAACTATTGGCAGATTTGATTTGGTTATATCTTACTAACAATGATATCAACCTTGTGATAATAAAACATTTGTAGTTTTTTTAAACTTATCTAATGCTCAAGATGTTTTAGTTTCAAGGACGCATATTTCTCATGAACAGAGCAAGAAATATTTGTCACAGTCCTTAGTTTTGTGGAATTTCACTTCAAATAGATATTGAACTTTTAGCCAAATGAGGTGTGTTAGAAAATGGTAGGAATGGCGAGCGCACAACAGGTGTAAATTTATGGAAAGCTTTATAAAAAAGATTTTAAAAAGATTTAAAAAACAGGTTTGGGTGAGTGAGCCACTTAGTCAGGGAGAGGAACCCTGTGGGTAATAAAAAAAAAACAAAGAAAGAAGCGCTATAACCGAAGGATTCTTATTGTTAAACAGTTTGGAAACTTTGTATAAATCTCGATGCAGACTCACTTTTGAACGGACGAGGTGGTGTCTTGCCGTTGAAGAGTGAGGGCTGTATGTCGGCTTGGATCGCAGGGAGGCATCTATGGCTGGTCTGTGTGGATGTGAGCACCGGGCTACACGGCTTCTAATGGGTCCATGGGTGTTGAGGAGTGATAGATGTGACTAGTGGGTCCGTACGAGCAGGATGTATATTTAAGACACTCTCCGTCAGGTGCAGTGAGAGCACAGCTGGCCAGGCTGCCACTCTTCGGCTGAACGGGAGCAGAAGTGTCGCTATATAGCGATCTAGCAAAGGGTCGGCGGTCGTTGTGGAAGAGGTTCAGGAGCGGGCACCAGTCTGAGGGACCCTGCGGTCCGTGAAGTAGTTGGTTTGGCTACGCGTTTCGAGGCTCTGTACTTCTTTGTCAAACCAGGAACTTTGTCAAACCAGGAATCCTAGGGTTGTAGCGCTTCTTTCTTTGTTTTTTTAGAAACTTGTAGTATGTTCTGTGTTATCAATAAATACAACCAAGGGCATTCCAATCCCATCCAGTGATGTCAGGCTTCCTCATTATAGGGATGGGCCTGAATATAAGGTTGTGCACAGCTGTGATACATCAGAACATTTTTCTCAAATCATATGGAGATCCATTTTGTTAGAGTAACTTATGAGTTGAGTCAAATCTTTATCCCATTCTGGGCCCGAATGAAGGGGGAGTGTTGTTGCCCCCGAGCGCGTTAGCTGTTTTTTTTGTTTGATTGAATTGTGAACAATTAAAAGTACTTTTGGACTCTTTTACCTTTTGGTTTGGTGCCTGTTATTTCTGAACATCAGAGTAGTCCATCTTGTTTGCCCTTCTATGCTACCTTGTTTGTGTTGTTATTCTGCTTTGCTGCAGTCTGGAGTCACATCGAACAACCCCCCTGTGATTTACAACCCAGAGGTGACTTGGACCCAGCATGGAATCAGTAACAGTAGATGGCCATCCTGCACAGAAATACTATAAAAAATCGGGTGCATGAATCTTTAGTAAAACTCAAAGCATATTAAACCCCTAAAACAAAGCTGTAATATATTTTTAGCTTACGAGTCATTAAAAGAGTTGGGTGCATTAGTGTTCTTTTTCAGGTTTTTTTCAGTTATTTTTGTTCCTGGTGATCCTGCCAGTAACACACTTCCTGTTCTAGGATTTGTATCTGTATTGTATCTGGGGAGTGGCAGTGTTTTCACCCTAAGCTGTTCTCCTGTTTTAGACAATGCATAAATGTGTAAGTATAGACAGGTATTACACACCCCATTTAATCTAGGCAGGGCAGGCAGGACCGAATTTCCCACAAGGCCAACCAAGGCATGGCCTTGGGGCAGCAGGGAGTAGAGGGGCAGCAGGGGTGTGGAATTCCTATCTCCCGATGCCCGGGACATGCAGTGGGAAGTTGTTTTCTACATTTAGCCACGACTTGTTTTGTAGAAGTGATCCCGGCGATGTCGCTGAGATCACTTGTATGCAGCCTGCAAGTCTGCCATTATCCAAGGGGGTTTGGCGGGTAGGGGGCATATTGAGGAACCTGGCCTTGGGGCAGCAGAGAGAGTAAATCTGGCCCTGAGGGCAGGAGACCTTATTTTTTCCTGCTGCAGTTAAGTAACAGTTACATGTCTTATCCCTCCCACAACCTGTGACTGGAGGGTGACAGAAGAAGCATTAAACTGAACAACTAATTTCTCTGTCACTCTGCTCTCCGTTCCTCTTGGCAAGAACCTTATTAGCACAAGAATACTGCAACACAGTTGACTGGCTCCTTGTGCTGCCTTCCCAAGTCTGAGCTCTTTTGGCAAAGAACCGGAAGGCTGATATTAAGTCTAATTACGGTACTTGCATTTAACAAATGTCTTTAATTATGTATTAATTAATACAGAGCTTAAATCTAACTGGAGTTAAGCTTTAAAATATTTAAATATATTTATACTAGAATCCTTTAAAAGAGAACTATGGGGTAAGCTTTTTATCCCATAGTCCTCTTAAGGGTCACGGGAGGACATATACTAACCCTCTCCCATGACCCAAAGCTCAGTATATAGCTCGCTATATACTGAGAGCGCCACAGCCGGGACAAATCCCGACAATACTGTTGAGATCCACCCAGATAGCTGATTGATAGCGGGCTTTGCCTATCTAGAGGCTGAGCCAGCTGTGCCCGCCCCTTCCCCGTTCATTCCTCCAGTCAGCGCTGGAGGATCGGAGAGGGGATGGGGGAATCCCTGTGAGGAGCGGTGACTGAAATGATCGGAAAGTGAGCGAGTGATGGTATGTGTTCGCTCACCTCCCGCTCAATAGAGCCGACGTGTGACAGTTTCAATGTCACACGTCGGCATAACTATGAGGATGAGTGAAAATCACTCACCTCATAGTTCTCTTTTAAGTCCCTCCGTATCAGCATTCAAGCTTGGAGGGAGAAGCACTATCAGCCCAACACAATTTACTGCTGTGGCTGTTAACAATAATATCAAACCACACTGCCTGTCCAAAAAAAGTCACCACCTGATTGCCAGGATTCAGCGGGCTCAGATTGTGAAGTAGTGATTCAGGGAGCATGACATTCAATTTTCACACATGGATTAGCCACCGCAGTATCCAGACCTTAACCAAACTGAGACTCTTGAGATGTGCTGAAGAAGACTTTACGCAGTGGTCCGACACTCCCATCATCACTACAAGATCTTAGTGAAGTAATAATGCCACGCTGGACAGAAATAAATGTTGTTATATTGCATAAGCTTATCAAAGTGAAGCCACAGTGAATGCGTGCCATAATCAAAGCTATAGGTGATCCAATGAAATATTAGAGTGTGTGACTTTTTTTTTTGGACAGACAGGGTAGATTGCTATGTATCTAATAAATTAAGTTTGCTGATTGGTAGAGAGAGCATAGAGATGACCTCAGCTGATGTTCCTTCACTATTCAATCACAGTCTTGTCCAACCTTTATTGCTTTGATTGCTGTGGAGAGAAGCAAATGCTCAGGCTATGGCATCTGGTAAGGTTGTATGCCTATAGTTAAACTTTATGAAAAATGTGTAAATGATTACACAATATAACTTTTGCAGAGTTATCCCCCCCCTCCCAAGGTTCTTCTTCTCCGGTAGCCAGTGATCTTCTGTAATCTGGACACCCTTGTACCCCAGTGCATTCCCCGTATACTTCTATAAGGATATCTCTAGGGTCTAGTTGACACCAGTATACTCCGTCCAAAAGTTAAAAAGAACAAATTTTTGGCATAATTTTATTTTAACATTTAGCTGAAGCTCTGATTGTTGTAATATGTAAATAATATCTCCCCTTCTATAAATGGTTTTTTTTTAGCAATGTCTAAAAGGTCTATTATTAAAGCGTGTTCTTGGTCACAGTGGTGCAGCAGTTAGATGTGACATTGTAGAAGACTAGGAAATTACCATACTTAACTAATCTTATGTGCGCTTTCAGATAAAGGCTCAGAATTATGTCTTTCACTTTAGAGCTAAATTGTAACTTTCATTCTACAGACATCAATGAATGTAATTATCTGAGGCACCAGATCATTACTGTTCTTTGTTTTCTTTCTACAGCGGCTATGAGTTTGATTATGATTACTACCGGGAAGATTTCTACAATCGGTATGTGCGGTTATTTCCTCGTACCGTTGTTTCAGCATGTATGTGTGTTTGTCTGTCTGTATTAAAGGCTGATTCATTAAAACTGAACAAAAGGAAATGGAGACAAAAGTGAAGTTGTTTCCAATGGCAACCAATCAGACTTTACCTTTTATTTTATGAGAACATGAAAAGGGAATGATGTTATGGCCAATAGTTCTGCTGAGTGTACTTTATTTTCTTGAGTTTTAATGAATTAGATCCAAAATGTTTTATGTATAATGAATCACGTTACCAAAAGATGAGAAAACCCTTGCAGAGAATCTGTTGTATCCAGTGTTCAGGAACCTAGATACCAAAGTATGGTATGGATAGTACATTGTCTCCAAGTCTGTCACTGTTAACCTTCATTTTATAAAAGTGTATCTAAAGACAAACACAAAAATGTATATATTGCAGGTTACCAGTCCTTAGAGGTGGTGGTTGTATTAGTTTTTGTTTTTACAGTCTATTTTTTTCCTTTATTTTCACCTGGTGATCCTAGCAGTAACGTACCGCCTGTGACAACGCTCCCTCACCATACTGTGTATATGAAGGAGCAGCATTGTCACCCTAAGCTCCCTGATTTGGACTACAAATACTTCTTCCTCTCCCCATTTCAATTCCATGGAGGGGATGTAATTCACAAAAGATAGCTCGGAAAGCTTTATACGATTGTTTGATATTTCAGGTCAGTACAAAGTTATTTAAGGAACTCGGGCAAGATCGCCAGATATTTTTGTATACTTGCAGAAAATATACTTAGCTTGAAAAGAGAAAACTAATGCAGCCATTACATCTAAGGACTGGTAAGCTGCAATATATTACATGTTTGTACTTCAATTTAGAGATACTTTAAGTTAAATTCCCTGCAGTTGGCATCATTTTGTTTCATAGCAGCCACGTGTATCCCTATCCCACACCCCAGTCAGCTTCCTCACATTCAGGCCGTTTATCAGGAGGGCTTTCCATTTTTTGGAAAATCTTTGTGCAATGTTGCCAATATTTCATTCTCCTTGATAAAAAGAAATCAGGAAGGTAAAAACTACATGTGTACCACTTCTATTTGTCAGTAAGAGAAGCAGCGGTGGGTCTCAACATTACATATGGCAGGTGCAGGTTTCCTTGCCTGGTGTACTCAGGAAGACATCTGCTTGCCTGTGGCCATAGTTTTAGTAACTGAATGTTGTATGTACTTCACAGAGCTACAATGTGATATGGAATGATACTAACCTTCTTGTGAATCCTTATCATTTTTATCTTTTCACAAATGGCTTCTAAAATAATCTGAACTTCATCTAAGCCATATTAATGAACACAGTTTTATTTACCAAGCATGATGTGCAATATTGTACATTGCCATATCTTCACTGAACAGATGGTTTAATCAGTCAAGGTCACTGTAAAATTAGAAAGTAAAGACTGTACAAGTAAGTACGAGTCCTTAGGGTGACACTAAATTGAGGAATTAAATCTCAAAAATGCATTAACAAAAATGCAGCTTATTTGTCTATCACTCGGCTATAGATCCTCAAATCATCTCTGAATTTGTGCTGACACTGTCCTTCTCTCCATGCTCACGTTCCTGTGCTGGGCTACAATCTCAATACATATTAGTTAACTAAACATGAGATTGTAGTCCATCATGGGAGCGAGCTTGGAGTGGTGGCTACTTTACAACACTTACAGGAACCATGGGGAACAAAAGTAGCCACCCTCCAGAAGGAAGGACAGTGTCAGCACCAATTCAGAGATGATTTGAGGATCTACAGATGAGTGATACACAAATAAGATACATTTTTATTAATACTCAAGGCACTTGAATACATTTTTAAGATTTAACTCCTGAGTTTAGTGTCCCTTTAAATATTGTAACAAACAGGAACCTCTTTTACTGGCAGTAACATTAATCAACAATATTGTTTGTACTTGCTGATCAGACCTTTGCATTTGTTAGGATACACATATACCCAATGTTACAGTTTATGTAAATGTTTGTGATGTACAGCTCAAATAGACTTGCTCAGATTATGGTACAGCATCTCATTGGGATTTCACTGGTTTGGCCATTCTAAAATGCAGGTGCTTTGAATATATTATGTGGATAATGAAGGCAAGTGCTTGCACATAGGGAAATATAAGTGTGGTTTGTATACCATTTTTGACTTGGAACAAATATTCAGATCAGAAAGCCAGATAAAATTCCGGAAATACTGTACATACATTTTCATACCAGGCAAGTAATATTTTCAGAAGGGGAAGTCAGAAATGGCAGCCTACATAATTTCCTCATGATAGCTTTACTTTCAGGGAGGGCTGGGTGAACCTCCATGTAATGTTTGCTTTGTCCCAGTCTTGGTGGTGTTATGACGTAGCAGACACACAGCTATTGAGGCACTTTTGTGGTGTGTGAAGCTATCATATAATTGCATATGATGTAATAATAATTTCAAACAAGTAAAACAAGAATCAGTTTTTGTTAACATTTCACAGGGTTATTCACAAAAGGGTGAAGAGTTTGGAGAAGGCAGGAGAAGTGAACAATCTAGGACAACATAGCGGAACATGGAAAGTGAGCTGAATTGGAGAATTTTTCCAAATCGGTTATTTGGGCCTAGATCGTTAACTTCTCCTGCCTTCTCCAAACATTTCACTGTGAATAACCCTGTCAGTGTTGTCTAGGTTACTGTTTAGCAGGGGTGAATGTTGAGAAATGAGTCTGTTTAATGTACTGTATTTATTTATTTCCCCTCTTAGGAGAATTTTCCTTGTTGACTAAAAAATTATGATTTGCGTGTCATTTTTTTCTTTACATTAATTTTATTAAAATTATTTCAATAAAAATAACTTAAATTAAATAAGAAATAAAGGATAACTACTGAGGGATTCTAGGAAATAAATTAGGCAGAATGGCCAAGTCTTTTTTTTTCTTGCCTCACCACAAACTAGAGCTTTTTTAGGGAACTCGATCTGTGAATGAACTGAAGGGAATTTCTCTCAGCTGGACATGCTTGCTCGGAGAAGATTCAGCAGGAACCTTTCAAGGGGGACCCCGAGCTAGGATGTCTAGATTTTGCCTGCTTACTACCATCAGTTAGAAGAGGCAGCTGCACCACAAAACGTGGCTCTGGAATCTTGGAACTTTAGATCAGTGACTAATGATTTCTTTAAACACTCTCTAAGATCAATAGATTAATTTTTAATCCTCTAGACTTTCAATCATTATCAAAGCTTTCACAGCTTTGATAATGATTGATAATGCTTAAAGGAAAGAGCTGTAAGAAGAACAAGATTTCTTAGTGTATTCAATCCTATGTAGTTGTGCCTTGACAGTCTAATAAAGCCTAAAACCCATTTCATTTCTTTCTGTACATCCTTCAAATGCCTCAGTTTGTTCATAAGGTGGTTAAGGTTCATACCACCGGGGTATGAGTCAGTAGGAGTCAGTAGGAGGGAATAAACAGTTACATGAGTACTGTAAGGGCAACTGTGGACGTCCACTGAATAGGATTTCAGACTGCAAGCTTCTGTGCCAACATAGGTTGCGCAGGTATGGTCTATTGTTATCAGTAAACCAGTCCTGATTAATGATGTGCACCTGATGCATCTGCTTTAAGGGTATAGATATAAATAATTGCAATATTAATGCAAGGAAAAACATCAAAGGGAATTAAATAGCAGGTCACCTGTATCAAAGAAAATCATGGATCAGAAATGAATGGAATAATGGAAAAGTCAGGTTTCAAATAAGAAACATCCCAAATGGTTAGGACTATTGATAACTTTAGGATCAAGGGTAACAAATGCTGTGTATAAATCTGCTCTATAACCATACCCTTCAGTACATAAAAGACATGTCTCTGATCTGTGAAATTTAGAACCACAGGTCTCATGATGGAGGAAGCTGCCAGCTTACTATGTCCCAAGATAATTGCATTCTTTTATTTAAAGTATCTTCTTTTAAAGGGCTTTGATTAATAGCCACAATAAGATGTAATAACCATTCATAGTATAGGAGTGATAAGAGAATGGATGTTATAACCAGGCCTCTCTAATTATATCACAGAACATACAACTGTGAGGTAAGGTTGTAAGTCATTTCTATTTATAGAAGCTGTCCACTTTTCTAAGTTTCTCTTCATATTATTTTTCTATGGTCAAAACAGTGTTAAACAGTGCTTTAGGGGTAGATTGTTCAAAAGTGGTGACAGAGCAATTATTTTGCATTTTCTAAGGGATATTAGATGAATTGTTATTTCTGGAAAAGCCATCAGATTGGGGTGATGGCTTGTGATATTTTGCTTTCAGTCATGCATTTTGTAGCACATGCAAATAGTATCTATGCAAATACAAATGGAGGCAAACAAAATTCCTTTTTTATAGTAATGTTCTAAATATTATTTACAGTGATTATCTTCATAGGCTTTGATATTAGAAATCAGCCTATTATAGAGTGCAAAGAAAATGTTTTATAAACTCTATTATGTTGCATTCTCTGATTCGCAATTATTTTGCTTTTATCTTTCTGATATCTGTCTAATTCTCTCAGTAAAGCCAAGGAAACAAACCCAGTACTATAATAATGTGTTTTTACTAAACATGGATGCTGCATTTACAAAGTACTTCTTTCTCGTAGGAGAACAATACAACTCATACTGTACAGAATGCTATAAATATGCAAACATACACACATGCCGACAATTTTTATTCTTTGTTAGCAAATGTAATGGTCTGTATGCAGTAGGGATACACTAAACATCACTTAGCTTCCATTATAGCTGGCCCACGATTCCCTCAGTGGACATGGCTTCAGACATTTAGGCGATCACAGTAAAATGGGTTCTTGATCTTGGCAGTCTTGTTCTCTCTTCTAGTACAGCTTTAGAGCCCATTAACATGAGTTCACACATAGTGAAAATATAGAACACAATGGTTTTCTATGTGCCTTGCTCACACCATAATGCTGCGGAGATGTGCATGGCAGTGAATTACATTAAAATGCAGCGTGTATGCACATTAATGCAGCATACATGAATGCTTGTAAACTCAACAAAATGTACAGCAACTCAAGGAAAGAAAATACATTAGTAATAATTTTGACCCTTTCAGAAAATAAGACTGAAAAATGCTTGACAATGGATGACTATAAATAAAATGCATGCTAGTGCACATGAAAGCGCAATATGCAGGAAAGCGCGTGTTACCACACAGAAATGCAAATGCATTTTTGGTGTCTTGTGTGAGTTTTTATGTGCAGTATGGTGTGAACGGGCTCATAGTGTTGTCCCATGGTGAAGTCCTCCTTTTAACAAGTGTAAGTCTCTTGGTGTTAGAAGGCTTGCAGCTATTTTCAAATGAGCAAAGGCCTTTGAATTTGGGTTCTACATCAGTTTCTATGATGGAAGCATTTATACTGCAAACTCTAGATGGCAGCACAATACCATAAATGCCATAGGTCAAACTTTATCATGAGTTCCAACTGTTGTCAATTTCTTTTGACACGACTGCTATGTAGCTTCGGTCTAATATTTGTAAGAGCTCCTCTAAACAATGGGAACAGCTGAAAAGAGAGAGAGAGAGAGAGACAGAGAGAGTTATTTTGAAGAATGTTGTGGGTTGGAAAACATGTCACTATTTCACAATGGACACATGTAACATATACAGTATGTATACTTATATATATCTGCTATTTTTTTTGCTTTGATGCCTTAAAGTTTTAACATTTGCATATTGTAATTGTATCTGCAACCTTGGGACTGGTTTACCTGCAGATGTAAGACCTGCAGACAGTTTCTGCATTGTAACTTTTTATGTATATTGTAAAGTTATATTTCTGTAACAAATTCATATTTATTAGTTATAGGTATATCTTAAGCCATTTTATTAGTTCTTTTTGGCAGAATTGGGATTAGTTAGAACCCTAGTCAGGCTTGTGTCCCTATTTGAGAGATTTTCACTCACTTTCTGCTCAGATGATTGCAAAAAAAATTGTAATAGTTTTTGGCTAGACACTTTTAATCTTTTAATACGTTGTTGGGTTCATGTTTATTGCAGTTGAAAATTTGTGTTGTATACCCTTATGATAGCACAGTTCTGCACCAAAAAAACTTGGTGGTGTTAAGGGCTGATTTTAGAGATTAGGTTAAGTGTTAGGGGTAAAGGTTAAATGTTAAAGTGGAACTGTAGTAGAATTGTAAAAATATTTTTCATGATGTAGTCTGTTACAAAGGATTAATACAGCCCTTGATTTTTTTACCCAGTAGCGTAGTTTTATTAACTGTTGATTCACTATTTTTCACTAAGTAACAGAACAGCTTTGTTGCTGATCTGTGACAAACATGCTTGTAGAATTACAAGTAACAGATCATCTGCAAAGTTGATCTGTGACAGTATTGACATTAGGGACACATAGGGCATCTTTCACATTTTCTTTTGTTCTCAGCATTAAAAGTCCCACAACAAACTCTACTGCATCAGTTTCCAGGCCTCAAGTGCTAATGTACTACCATGGGCTGTGTCAACAGCAAAAATAAAAAAAACATGTGTGTATGAATGGTAGCAGTAACAGGAACACCACACACCGAGATCCAAAATAATGTTCTTCCTTCATTAAACAGCCAGCATGAACACACTCTAATCCTGATGCGTTTTGCACTAAACACAATGCTTTAGCAAATAATTATTTAAGAAAACACTGTTCCTAGTGTGAAATGCATCAGATTAGAGCATGTTGGCTGTTTAATAAAAGAACAACATTATTTTACATCTCTGTGTGTGGTGTTCCTGTTACTGCTACTACTGATGGCTTCGGTGGAGAAGAGCCAAGATGTAATTGGAGAGAGTGGAGCCTAGCCACACCTGGAGTGGCATGTGGTATGTTCAGCAAAGGAAACATGTAGTTCATGGTGGTTTCCAGCACTTTAACTAGTGTGTCCAGAATGCTGCGTAAAAGAAAGATGGGTGTGCAGCACACTTCCTTCTGCTGATTTATTAGGATTGGATGAGAACTCTTTATGTTTGTACTCATTATTTATTTATTACAGGTGTTTATATAGCGCCGACAATTTACGCAGTTCTTTACATATTCACATCTTACAATCTAAAGTCCCTATCTCACATGCATACATACTAGGCTAATTTCGACAATTAGGCCTCATTCACACAGCGTAGAGTGGGGCCGTACAGATCCGTTTGGCGTGCACGGCTGTATTGGGCCGTTCCCGGGAAGGACAGGTGCTGCATGTGATTGTACGCAGTAGCCTTTTCTTCCCTATGGGAGGACGCGGCCGTACGCTATTCGGGTGAGTGTACGGCCGCGCCCTCCCATAGGGAAGAACGGGCTGCTGCGTACAATCACACACAGTACCTGTCCTTCTCGGGAACGGCCCAATACGGCCATGCACGCCATACGGATTTGAACGGCCCCACTTTGCGCTGTGTGAATGAGGCCATAACCTACCAGCATGTCTTTGGAATGTGGGAGGAAAACTATGCAAGCTCAGGGAGAACATGCAAACTCCTTGCAGATAGTGTGCTGATTGGGATTTGAACCAGTGCTAACCACTATGACACTGTGCAGCATAAGATACCTTTTGTCTTATGTACATGAGAAATAATTTGTTGGTGACTCTTCATGCTGCTAGATATCAGTTGTGAGCACTTCACATGTGCAGTCAGACAATGTGAAGAGCATGCCTTCTATAACCCGCCTTGTATAAAGTGTTATAAAACCTCACACTAATACAAGTCATGTAAAGCCTACATACTGCTGCCGGCAATATTGCACATACCAGAGCAGAAAATACAATTCAGCAAATACTGTACCTCAATATTTTTATGTACTCTCACTTTTCCTTTCTTCTCCAACAAGAGAAATGATTCCCTGCAGAAAAGCATATTTCATATAACTAGATAAAATGACAGTTATAGAGATAGTTGACATCCAACGTCCTTAGTTTTGTAAAGAGAATGTCTTTGTATCTGAGCAGAATGCCTGCAACGAATTCTGTTCTGTGACAATGAGAAATATTAGCAAGGCAATTCTGAAAAGCAGTGAGACTTTCAAGAACAGATATATCATTTCAGCAGCCCTTCCTCCTATTTATAGAACATATTTTCAACGGTAAAAACATTCTGTTCAATCGTGACACTTTTAGTAGAGATGATGTTTTTTTCCTATCAAAATATAGTCATAAGGTGCATACTAAAAAGGCACAAGTGTTCAATTATTGCATACACAGCGAAAGGTAATACCACCATTATTAATTTGATTAATCATGAAATTGCTGGCTTGTCTCTGTGAATACCGTGTACAGATCTGCTCAGGGAAAGCTATTACCCAAATAAAGAGATAACATAAAATTTCAGGTTGAATGATACTTGTCTTCTAATCTATTTTACCCTTTCGCTGCTAAGGCATTTTTTGCACACTTGTTATACTTCACATTTTAGGCCTACACATAACTTAAAACCCCCAAGAGTTACATATCTCCTGAAAGCACAGACTCTGTAAAATTAAATGGCAGCAGTTGCAAATTTTGACATTGTGTGATTAATAGTGCAACTCTATCAAACCCACAATTTCAGTAAAAAATACACTTATGTTAATTATAATGCACAATATAATTTTTTTGTTAAATATAAAAGATGAGCTGGTGCCTAGTAAATAGATACCCAACATGCCAAGTTTACAAATTGCGTGCACATGTTGAAATGCCAACAAAATACAGTACTGCAAATTGTCCATAGGCGACGTTTTAAAATCCAATGCAGGTCATCAGTATATTGTTATCCTTGAATATTGGACCAAAAATTGTTGCTCTCACTCTGGTGCATGTGGTAATACCCAACATGTGTAGCGCAATTTGAATTTTCATACATAGGCGCACCCGACACATGTTTCACAAGCTCCCTATGTTATAGCATGTTAGTGGTGACATGTTCTCTTTAAGGTGACATTAGGGGTCTATAAGACAAATAAGCTACATTTTTGTTAATAGTTAAGGCTAATTGATGCATGTGGGTATCGAAGGCTGGTTCATGTATTCTAAGCCAATAAAATAACTACTGTAGCTCAAATTGCTGGAAAAGTTAATGTTGGTTCAAATAGAAAGGTGTCTGAACATGCAGTATGTATGGGGCTGCGTAGCTACAGACCGGTCAGGGTCCCCATGCTGACCTGTGTCCACCGCCAAAAGCACCAACAATAGGAACGTGAGCATCAGAACTGGGAGCAATGGAAAAAGGTGGCCTAGTCTGATGTGGATGGCCAGGTGTGTGTGTGTGTCGCTTACCTGAGGAAGAGATGGCATCAGGATATGTTATGGGATGAAAGCACGCCTGTGAAGGCAGTGTGATGCTTTGGGCAATGTTTTGCTGGGAAACATTGGGTCCTGCCATTCATGTGTATGTTACGTTGACACATACCACCTACCTAAACATTGTTGCTGACCAAGTACACAGCTACAACAGGATAATGTGCTCTGCCACAATGCAGCAATGCTTCTAGAATGGTTTGAGAAACACAACAACGAGCTGGAGCTGTTGACTTGACCTCTAAATTCTTAAGATCTCAATCCAATTGAGCATCCGTGGGATGTGCTGGAAAACAAGTCTGACCCATGTAGGCCCCACCTCAAAACTTACAGAACTTAAAGGATGCGCTACTGAGGCTGCTATAGAGGTCTAGCAGAGTCAGTGCCTCATTTGGTCAGGGCTGTTTTGGCGGCAAAAGGGGACCCTACTCAATATTAGGTGGGTGATCATAATGTTATTGCTGATGGGTACATACCTACCATTCCTACACTTTTCCCCGAAAACAATTTCTAAATAAGTCTAGTCAGGTTCCCTATGTAATAAATCTAAACCTACTAAGAGATATTGCAGTGTAAAGGTTATATTTCATCAGATGTGGGTTCTTGTTTTTCCAGAATGTAATTCTCAATATCAGCTTAGCACATTTGTTATCAGAAAAACCTAACAAGTTTTTTTTATAAGACTTTTGTCATTACATGAGCTACTTAGGAGTTAATATCCCAGCAATGTAATTCTGAAGTCTTTTCACATTTTGTTCCTAACAAGTCACTGTGCCATTTGCTGATAGCAGTTATGTAGATAATATGTAATTAACTTGACAGAGGATTTAAATTCATGCATTAATTTTTTACTGCAGTTATTCACTTCCAAGCTATTTTCTCTTCTTCAAACGCTATTCATTTTTTTCATAAATAATATTGGTTTCATTAAATGGCTCATCAACATATAGATTATTGTTTGGATTGCTTGTCTAATCTTAACAATACAGTGTGTGTAAGTATTAAACTGGCTGAATTCCTGGGCACGCGGAAATCAATCTTGTTTTTTAGTCATTGCTCCTCTGCGGAAAAGCTCTATTATCAGAACAGTTTTGTAAATATGAAAATGTTCTGTGGGAGAAGCTCAATAATTTTTACTGTTAACATAGCTAAAGACAGAGGGGTAAATTTACCTCCCAGGGATCCCAGTGTTAAGAAATGAGCTTGGGCCCACTTTTTGCCCAATGTGACTGCCCCTCCATTCCCAGAACCATGATTGTTCTTGCCCAACTCTAATGCAACCTTTACATATATATCTGACACCTAACCTTGTATCATATCCAAATTACTCCCATCAGCATTGATGGGGTTTATAATTTAAGTGCTTTTGCACTTACTGTAGTCAGAGTTCTTTGCACCCAGGCTCCTGAGCTATTCATATCTAAGCTTCCTGAGCAGGGAAAATATGACAGAATTTATGTTAAATGGGCTCAGGCGCCCATGTGCAAGAGGCATTAAAGCTGAACTCCAGGCTAAGACTCTAATACATATGGGAATTGTTTTAAATGACTAAAGATTTGTAATAGGAATGCACCGAGTAATTACATGCCACCCAGCTATCTGATTGGCTGGGAAGCCGGCTCCATGCTCCCATGCTTGGTCACCTTCCTGCCACCAGCCCAGGGGCGGACTGGGCCGGTGGGCAGGGTGCCTTTGCACACGGCCCCCACTGCCGCTGCAAGCACTTCTTCTCTCCCATCTCGGCCGCAGCAGCAGAGTGGCCAAGAGGGGAGAGATGAAGTGCTTGCAGCTGCGGCGGTGGAGAGGAGCGAAGAAGCAGCTCGGCTGCTTTTGACAGTGCCGCATTAACGATCGAGCTCCTCAGCGGCCACAGCAGTTTCCCCCGCCCACCTCAGCTGCCATTTGTGGGAGAGGGAGACTGCAGAGCTACAATTGGCCGGCTGTTTAGTTCGGCTGAGCGGGACATAGAGAGCGGGCACCACAAGCCGAACTGGCAGGCAACCTCGCTACTCCCACCACCATCCCCAGGAGAAGAGCACCTGAATCAAGAAATCTCTGTAAGTCCCTGTACTGTCTGTGTGACATCTGACCTCTACATTACCCCCTGACCTCTACTGTGTGTCACCCCCTGACCTCCGCACTGTGCGTCACACCCTGACCTCCGCACTGTGCGTCATACCCTGACCTCTGTACTGCGTTACATACTGACTTCTGTACTGTCAGGGTTATTCACAAAGCTGCCGAAGGCAGCCATGTGAATAACCGAGCCGAAGTGAAGTGAGCCGAACGCTGTTCGGCTATTCACTTCAGGCTAGTTCGGCCGACCCGTTCGGCCGACCCGAAGTGCAGAAGGAGTTCGACTCAGCCGAAGAAATTAATAACAACCAGGTAACCAGGGGATACTGAACTGTCATTACAATGAGAACTCTGCAGAGCCGGCTCTTTCGCTCTCTCAGGCAATAGTTGTTGTCGGCTCCATCTTGACAGCGGCTCCTCTCCAA
Source organism: Nanorana parkeri (assembly GCF_000935625.1). Classification (NCBI taxonomy): domain Eukaryota; kingdom Metazoa; phylum Chordata; class Amphibia; order Anura; family Dicroglossidae; genus Nanorana; species Nanorana parkeri. Next base: position 777,455 of record NW_017306481.1, read on the forward strand.
CTTCCTCTGGCTCTTCAGATCTGCTGTGCGGCTGCCTGTGAGTGTGGGCTCCAGACGGCCGGCTCCGCCTAGTTCGCATTGTAATGACAGATCAGCGTCCCCTGGTTACTTGGTAACCAGGGGACGCTGAACTGTCATTACTCACTGAGATTGTGTATCCTGAGATTGTGTATACAGATTGCTGCTTATATGGGTATGCCATTCTCGTCAGGAGCCCACACTCACAGGCAGCCGCACAGCAGATCTGAGGAGCCGGAGGAAGTGGAGAGGAGCCGCTGCTGCTGCCAAGATGGAGCCGACAACAACTATTCCCTGAGGGAGCGAAAGAGCCGGCTCTGCAGAGTTCTCATTGTAATGACAGCTCAGTGTCCCCTGGTTACCTGGTATCCGGGGAACGCTGAGCTGTCATTGCAACTGGCCGGAGCCAGCCGTGAGATCGCAGCTGGCTCCGCCCAGCTGTCAGTTGCGAGGCTTTCGGCTGGCCAATGGTTGGCCGTTCGGCCCGCTTCGGGTTTCACTTCGGCTCAGTCAAGCCGCAGCATATGCCTTAGGCTCCACTGAGCCGCTCGGCCAGCTTCAGTGAATAGTGAATAGCCCTACTGAAGAGCTCAGGCGGCCGGAGCTAGCTGAAAGATCAGCCGAAGCTACGTCAGCACTGACCCAGAGATATGTTAAAATAAAGTAGAACACTATAAAAATGAACCCCTTATGTTGATTATCTGCAGTTAAGCTGCAGATTTGTTTTGCACCCTAAATAGTTAATTTTTAGTTTGACCCCCTCATGACATACAGAGTACTCCTTTATAACTGAGGGGGTTATTCACTAAGCTGCCCCATGGGCCTCTGGGTTGTACTTGCCCCCTGGGCCAAAAGTTGCCAGTCAGCCCCTGGACCAGCCTGTCTTCTTTGTCAACAGGTTCCTTGTCAGCAAATGTTCATGCAGCAGAGCCTGCTTTGCTTCTATTGCTGACCCTCCAACATTCAGTTTGACTTCTGCTGTGCAGGAGATTACCAGAGGCAAGATTAATGCAGATGTACATTTGTAACATTTGGAAATACAATTATTATTTTTTTTAATAATACATAACTGCAATATATGGTGTTTTCTTTTAATCTCCTTAAAGTTTGGTTGTAATGCCATCATACATGCAGGTTATGGTGGCCCCATGTGTGCACATTTCATTAACCAGTCACATCGAAATGGTACCAGGATCTCTATCATCAACCCCTGCAGTTTTGGGAACTTTTCACTGTCACTCTGCTGTATGCTTGGTTGCTATGGGCATCACAAATATTTTTGTCTGATGCTTATAGCAACCACTTTTACATATACTGTATATGTGACCAGCTTATTATAAATAAGACAAAAAAAGCAGCAAAAAACCTGATAAGATTATTTCTTCAACTCACAAAGTGTTTTTACTGTTATTTGTCCTTGTCAGAGGTTCTTCTCATGTCCAAGAACAATACTATATATTCCATCCCACTCCTGACCCGAAGATCCCAAATTTGTAGTGGGTGCTACAGTGACAAGCAGATGGCGCCGCACTTACAAGCAATTAGGAAAACAAAGTCACCGGCGCTCCAACAGTCATATAACTTTATCCAAAAAAGCAGCAAGGACTCACCTCTCCAATTCCACCTCCAACTTTCTATTAATGTATATACCGGGTGCAGGCTACAGTGCGCTCCCACTCCTTTAACAGTTCTTTGTACAATCAGCCGCACAAAAACCGGTATCCATAAAAATCCAGCTTTATTGTAGTAGTTTCCAGTTAAAATCCAAAATCAAATGCAGCACAGCGCGGTGGTGTGGGAGAGACACTATGGTGATGTATTTGCTGTACTATGTTTGATTTTTTAAATCTGGAAACTACTACAATAAAGCTGCATTTTTATGGATACGGGTTTTTGTGCGGCTGATTATACAAAGAACAGTGATATAACTTATACTTATTGATGCAAGTCTATCATATCACAAAGTTTTGTGTTTGCTTTGTGATATGATAAACGTAATTCAAGATGAAGCTATATTACTGTTGGAGTGCCAGTTTCCGGATCTCTATATAAGGGATGAATGAAAAATTTACTGTATATTGCTCATTATGTGCAATGCAAATGCTGTGTGTCCTTAATGCTGCTTAAAGTGTATGTATAACTGTGTTTTAGTTTTGGTTAGAGTAGGGAAGGGTTAAAACCCCTATCAGGTTATTGTTTGCTGTCTCTGTACTATTGGAGACATTCCTTTCACTTCCTGTCCCGGAGATGCAACATGAAGTTAGATGGAATAAGTGTCCCTATTGTAAGATTTACCCTTATCTCTTGTTCTGGAGATACAGTAACTTTAAAAAATGTCCCCGTATTTACTTTTTCTGTGACAAAGGTTACTAGTGGAAATAGAGGGATAAATATCCCCAACAGGGATTTAGACAGTGGGCCTAATGCTTTCTGCTCTGTAACAGAAAAAATAATAAATAAAAAGATTTTGCCTGAGATACACCTTAATTGTGCTACTAGTAATCATGTTTCATTATTTCCCTCATCTCAATGCAAATCTCTGCCTAGACATACAATATAATGGTTCTTTGAATACACTCTCTGTGCAACTTATGCCATAACTGGATTTAAAGTAGAAGTAAACTCTCAAACTTATTTTCAGTAATGAATCCAGATCAAACAAATATAAATTTCGCAGCAAAGTATTCCTTTACATTTTTGCCCAAGCCCGTACAGTCATCATGTTTCCAAACAGCTGCCTCCAACTCTCTCAGCACTGCTTCCCTGGACTTCCAAACCAGTACAAGATCACAGGGGACAGAGCAGTCTCCAGCAGGGAGACTGCAGGGAACTAAAACTTTTATACATCAAGAAGCAGCATCCATTGTAAATGATTTAGTCAGCATTTGAAATAACTTAAAAACCTTTTGACTTAAATATATCACTTTAACTCAGTAGTCATTCAGCAAGGATGCTGATTGTGTAGTGTAAGATACACATAGTCAATGGAGGGAGAATCTCAAAATCTCTGTATAAAACATAATTGCACAGCAAGCAAGTAACAAATGTGAAAGTCACATCAATAATGACCTTCAGATAAACTTTACAATAATAATTCAAACCGTGTTCTCAGTGAGAATACACCGCAGTCTCACTTTAAGACAGAAAACATGTTCTCTTTCATGATACTGAATGCTTGGGGGAAAGTCCTATTCCTAATGCACCGTTCTGATTTCTTTTGTTCCTGTGTGTGAGTCCATGAATCTTTAACCACTCGAAACAAATGAACATAGGGAATTCAGAGAAGAATTTCAACCTCCCTAATGCAAAACCAATCGAACCAGAGCAACAAATCACAAAAGTGAATTATAATGTCTTCTTACAAATGCAGCCATGACTGACACTTGAATATTGCCTTCAGATGGCTCTCAGAACTACTTAGTGTACCATGAAGTACATGCCTGACACACTAATCCACTGATTAGGATCAAGTATCTATCCATTTGCATGCAACTTATTCAGAACAACTTACATAACATTTATCAGTAATTATGCAAAGTTTATGTGTGAATGGGGGATGGGAACTGATTTTTTTTGTACAAATATAACACAAATGTATTATTTTCATTGTTAAAACTAGTTCTTCTTAAAAGGCTAGTTAAAGTGGAAGTTATTTTTCAAGACTTCAAGACTTCCCACGTTCTTCCTGTTCTTTATCAGCAGCCCTTACTACTTCTCTAAGCTCCATGCAGTGCAGCAAAAATCTGAGCTATCTTTGACAGCTGTGGCTCAGAGGGAGTGGGTTGAATGATGCTGAGGCAGAAGACCGAGGGCATCTAGTGGTGAAAAAGAAGTATGGCAGGGGGTCATCTCTGTATTAAACAGGATTATAGCAGCATGAGGTGTTTTTTATTTTATCTTTTTATGGAGTATTCATTTATTTATTTTTGCTGGAGTTCAGCTTTTAAAATGTTATACCAAATTGGGATGATTCAGAACTGTGGTCTTACCTTACCTTGTGAACCTTCAGCTGGGATAAAAACACCCACAGATACAGTAGGATCATTACATTTTAATAATAGGACAGGGCTTATTTGCAGGAGCAGTTTTTATCGGTGAGGTAGAGAAGTAGCATTGTCAGTACTGCACTACATCTGGGGAATACATTTACATTTAAAGCTACACGTAAGGCGTGTTCTCTTAGTATGCTGTATGTTCTGTCTTTAAAGCAGATCTGTCGTTTAAATGGATCGCCGTGATGTGCTTCTAACCCCCCTGTGTACAAAAACACCACCAGTGCAGGAGCTGTGGTTGCAATTTTTACCCCAGTTTACACCTGCTGGTGAAATCAGGGATTGCACTTCCTGAATTTGGATAGTACTATGAATAAATATCAGACAGTTAAACTTTAGTCCTCCCATACCACATGGTCACATGGAGGGTCAGAACTTACCTGCACAATAACCTCCAACATCTTCTACTAATGTGACAACTACCACTATGTAGGCTGCTATGGATTAGCACTGCGTGCACATTGTTGTATATTTTATTATAATTATTTATATAGCACCAACATATTCCACAGCGCTGTACAATCGTTAAGACAAGACAAGTAAGAAACACTGATAAGCATCATTAACATACAGAAACAGTAGGTGAGGAGGACCCTGCCCAAATGAGCTTACAGTCTTAGAGGAAGTGGATCAAAGACACAGAGATGGGGAAGGAGAGACTACAGATCTATACCAAATAAAATGGGAGGGGATTTGGGAGTACTGTGAAACGGGAGCAGAATGGAAGGTTGTATAGGGTGAGAAATCAAGGGGAGAGCTGTTACAAATCTCTACAAAAGAGGCGTATTCCCTTCTTGGACAGTTATTACCAGAACAAGTCTTTCCCACCAGCAAGTTTCCCTTAAAGTCTTGATCTGGTGACAACTGGGACAATTTGGATTGCCCACCACTTTCTGTTCCAGTGGCAATGGTCAGGAGGACAAATAAAGTGTGTAAATCAACCTAGCAAGGAAATTACACAGCAATAAAAATGAATTATAATGGCATTTTATGTACATAGATAATTAGATAGGGATGACCACTAGTCTTCTAAGATGTGTAAAGTAAGCTGCAGGGACAGGAAATAGGGACCGGTCAACATTACTACTTCAAAGGCATGCAATCCTTTTGGGGGGCTGTATTTAGACATAGTGCTGCTATAAACACACTTGTTATCAAACAATAACTCCTCAGCACTTTACCCACCCTTCACAGTTTAATACATTTTATTCTTTTTCTTTTTACATTGATTTTTGACAATTGCTGAAACAACCTATAGTGGGCGCAATACAGGAATATCAATCTTTCTCCATTCTCTCCTACTAAAAAATCTCACTCTCTGGCTCTTTAAACTCACATTAAATGTTTTCTTTCCTTTTATCCTGCATTAGCGCTCCACCAATAAAAAGTGCTGTTGTACTAACCCATACCTAAACCCAACATGTTTCATCACTTGAAACATAGTGGCTTCTTCAGAGGACAGTGATAAAGTGCTCTGTTCAAGTGTATAAACTAAGTGCTGTTTATCTCATTTCATGGCTGCTATTTATAGGCTTTTAACCATGTGGACGCTGCGTATACACACACGTTTAACTATTAATGCAGTTGTGTAATGATTTAATAAAGTAACTAAATGTGCACTTCTGCTGACAGTGGACATACTGACAGCAAGGAAGAGCAAAGAGATGGCTTAACCTCAAGAGGTACCATTGGATTGTGTGCATGAGAATTATGCAACCAGTGCTCGGTTTCATCATTATTCACAGTCAGCTATCTAGCATACTGTACAGTATATAAATAATTTACAGCTGAACTCTGGGCACAAAATCAACTTCAATATTTCTTAATAGCCACAGGATATAAACCTTTTTAGAGTGCACCAAATGTCTTTGCAAATCCAGATATTAACCTATAAACATAGCAGTGGCATCATCTCTGTGGTGCACATAACCCAGCTGGTCCTCCAAATACAGGCTGCCTGCAGATAACTACAGGAGGGGGCAGATACAGGACCAGTCACCCTGAACAAGAGAGCAGCAGTGTCTTTTTTACAGGAAGATATAATAATTGTGTATACTGGAGTTAAGCTTAAATTTAATAATGATATGTAATATTAAAAAAATCTGGATTTTTAAAACCATCAATATGCAGAGTATGGTCTATGCTAAAGACATTTGCGTGAACATGGATTAAACATTGTACCTCTGAGAAACTATTCACTTAACTCTGTTAAATATGAATAATGGACAACTACGTTGGCACAGAAAAAAAAAAAAAAAAAATTGATTTGTCTGCTCTTCCCAAGTGACGCCACATTAAAATGATTTAATGTTCCAGCCGTATGTTTAAGAAGCTCCAGAAATAAAAAGGAGCACCACAATACTCTGCATATATATATTTCCTTCTATCACTTCTTTTAGAAAATTGAAAAGCATATGGTATGAGCTGAGCCCTGTAGAGCTGTCACATGCCAATCAAAAATAAATGTAGCCGAGTGTGTGGGTTGACATGCTGCCTCTGCCAAGCTCAAGAACGTCTATCTGCAGAATTACTTTTAACTCCTATACATTTGGAATTGCACTTTCCCATGAACTGCTGTGTGTGTATCTTCTGGGTAATAAATTATTGCTGCAGGCAATAGCTGCAGTAGAAGATAATAGGAAATGAGGATAGAAGGTAAAATACTCTTTTGGGAATATAGGCAATGGATTTGGTGCAAGTATGCTAAAACTACACATACATATACAAACAGTTCAATACATTGAGCTGAAGTTCTCCTCACTTGAAGTCAAGAGGGTCCACGCTTACAAAATTGTCACCTGTCCTCTACATATATCTCTAAGGATTTCTTCAGTACAGTTTCCATCCCATTAAAACAAATGGGTCCAACACATTTCTTCGGTTGTAAATGATTTGTAGGAAGGAGTAGCAGATACTTTCTTTACAAATATAAAATGTACCCTGAATTTGTTGATGAAATTCAAATGCATTCATTGTCTATACTGGCGCTACACTGGATTCTAGAAATACTATCTAGCATGAGCCTCCTTAGAGATCCTGAATGTCAAAAATGCTATTGTACACACGCAGCATCCTTTCATGTATTTTGGCTTTGTTCTGCAAATATTCAGTACTGGGGCCAATTACACAGGTTTATAGGGAATAAAGTGCACTTTCCATCACCTCATACCCCAGAGATTACTATGTTATAGAAACCTGGGAAGCTCAACATATGATGAAAAAATAAATAATCAGAGGTCACCTTCCATAAAAAACTGCATGTTGAAATGTTCAATAGATTCAGAGATATAGGCAGCTACGTTTACAGTCATATGAAAAAGTACACCCTATTAAAATGTACTTGGACTTTCCGTGGACTTTTTCAACATTTCTGAATAGACAAACTATAGATCTACATTTAAACAGGGCCTACAGATAAAAGGGATATATTTGAATAAAACACAAGGAAAATGTGCCTTTTCATTTATTTATTCAACCAAAATATCAGTAGATGTAGAGAAAGTAAGTACTCCCGTGGCTTTAGAAGCTGGCATTGCCCAGTTCAGCAGAAATTACTTCTTGTAGGCGTTTTGCATAACTGCCTACCAATCTCTGAAATAGACTTTTTATCTCTGCTGTAGGAAGTGTGTTCAGCTCTTTTTAAAATTTACAGTCAGCTGAATGATCAGAGCGGGTATGTCCTCTTTGCCTCTAGTGCTTACAGATTTGTATGGAGTATTAATTAGAAAGAGACAGTCTACAAGTGAGTGGCTACTGCTGGGTTGTATTATTAGAAAGCCTAAAATGCTCTGTAGACATAATTGTGGATGCTGCTTCATTCTTTATTTCTAAAAATAAGCTTTTATAGATAATAAAAAGTGAAAAAAAAGGTACAAAACACATCGCTGCTGATTAGGAATGAGCTAGGTTTGCAGCAAAATTTGCATGTTCTCCGTTTGCCTAAATGACGAACATATAGGCACCAAAAGCAAACCTCATAATGCTTTCCCTGACCTGTGAACTCTGGTAAGATGAAAAATCATAGCCTATTACAGAGCTTTAAAAGTGTGCAAACCCCCTCCCTGTAAAAGTCATCTCTCTCAGCAGTGTTTGCTGGAGATAGTGAGGAACAATGGACAACTTTGTGAGGGAAAGTTGTGCTACTTGTATAGTGCTAGTAATGTGCTAGCACAGTGTTATACAGTGCTATATTCAGTGCTGCATACTGCCACTGCTACATTACAGTGAGGTGCAGTGTGGTGGGCTGCGGAGAGTTCAGTGTACCCACCTGTATTCACTGTGCTGTTAAGTGGCATCAGTGCTCCATTACTGTGAATTGCATTGTGATGTGACTGTGTTCCATGCATTGTAAAACTCTCTGTAATTTTTATTTCTTCATAACTTCTCATTTCTAGAATGTTGGGTTGTGGTTTGAAGGTGTGTTTGTGCACTTTGTGTTGATATTTTATTAAACTTTGTAGACAATACAGTGGGGTATGGCGCAAAATAAGTTCACAAGCTACACTATGAAACACGATTTGCCACTGTTTTACAGTTGTTACGAATTTGAGGGATTTTCTTTATTTTTATAAATTTGTTTAAACCTTGCAATAGCCGTCAGATCTCTTCTGTCTACTACTTCACTAGATAAAAAATCATGTGTTACAGCAAAAACTACCTAAAGAATACTTTTTTTCCCAAGTTAAAAGATATCACATAGGGATGCTGCTACTATATGTAAGCTAAGAAATAATGTAAAATTTAAACATGTATTACACATATACTGTAGATTATGGGTGTCACATGTGCTGTCCCTAAGAATTGTAATGTTCTATAACACTACATATAACTTTAAGCCATCTCGGTAGCATGTAATTTGAAGAACTGGTGTTTTTTCCCATGTCTCCCTTGAAGTCACATAAAATGGCATCCCATTTCCTTGCTTATTAGTCTTTTTTTTTGTTTTGCTTTGGTACTGCAGTGGCCCAAGTCCCCATGACCTTTGTTTGATGATCTCTTGCTTATTAGCCTTAAATATGGGGAGAATTGATTTTCACGATTCGCCTCCCATTGACTTGGTTGATGGAAGTTAACAACTGGCAAACTTTTCGGCACATTTGCCTAACTTACCTGTGACTTGAACCTGAGCAAGTTCGCCCATTGCTACTGCTGATCATATTTCTGCTTGTCTGATTCAATTTCCCTGACTTCAAGTAATCTGTTCACAAGCGGTGACTAGCCACGGGTAAGTGTAAACACAGCAGAGTGTTCTGCACTTACTGCAGTGGATTATGTTTGAGGGTGTGAAACATCTGCTTTTTTTTCATCCCCTTCATGTAATACTTCCTGTAGACTTGCTAAGAGTAAAGCTGATATAAAAATCATTCCCTTCTAAATAATCAAGATTGTGCATAATCAGACAGCTGAGTGGATCGGTATGATTACATGAAGATTAGTCTCACAGATCTGCTCTTCTACCAGGTAGCTTATTTAGTTAAGGTCACATATGTGTGAGGGTAGCCGGTCCAGATGACCTTTCTCTTGAATGGTATGTGTCTGTAGGGCGTAGTATCAGTTTTAAATGTATTAAATGCGGCATGATAGGAACAGTTTGAAAGGTGTCTGTCAGGAAAGATGTATATGAGATGCCATGGTTGGCTTGGTTTTGAATCTGCAGGCTCTGGGTCTGCTGCCATCCTGTTTCTGACTTTACTAATTGGTGAGCTACTGTCTCAAAATAAGTACATATCGGGTGTCATAGCACTTCACTGGGTGCACGCTTGTTCTTGGTAGCAATGGATTTATTGTATTTCAGGCTTTGGACCATTTTCAATTCATGGGCCCCTCAGTCAGTTTTATGGAATCAAGCATAAATGTAGGTGTACATTTGTGTTTTGCTTTTGACATAATGGAAGATAACACTGAATTAATTCTTCTGTGTACAAGGAAGGCACAGTTATTGTGCCATGACCAATTGATTATGTTATTAAGTGTACGTGGGTGTTGTGTTCCTGTGTTTGACCTGTGTTTGAAACAGGTCTGCAGATTCCCATATCTTTTAATGGAGTAGTGTAGATGACAGTTCAGGGGCTTTCAATGCTTTCAATGGAGTAGTGTAGATGACAGTCCAGTCCACGGCTGTTTAGTGAATAACCTCCTAAATCTCAACTCCAGGTCAGCAATTGCAGCTCTCATATTTCTATACTAAGGTCCTCTTTAATTCTTATAGTTATTCAGAATCCTTGTATGTGTGTAAAGAATTCTATTATGAAATGCTGCTTCATCATTTATCCGCTAGCAGTTTAGATTTAATGGTCCTTCAAAAATCAAATGTAGTGTACATTGAGAAGAAAGACTGGTTCTTGTATTCCAATTATCTATCACTATTGTGCAAACAATGAACTGGCTGTAAACAGCAACAGACTCGGGCTTACATTATACTGTGTGGTGTGATCATACGGGTGTGAAGAGCCTGGCAGAGGTTATGAGTGGGAACAATGCAAGTAATGAGAAAACTAATCAGAGTCTTGATTTTAATTTGTAAGCTGTTATGCACATTGCTGATGTGCAATTACTTTATCTACAAGGATGAGCAGAAGCAGTTGCAGTCTTACTTTAATTTGAGGCTAGTATTTCAAAGCTCTGCTGATTGTCATTAGTGATATGTTGTTATACCTTTTAAGTACCGTTATATTTTTACAGTGCAAATCAGCCAAGATATTTAGGGTTGTATTGACAGAGTGGTTAAAGTGTAAGTAAATTCTAACTATGAACTTCTTTTATTTGCTCCATTTTGGTCTGTTAAATATACAATCAAAAGTATTTTGTTTTATCTCCTTGAAGTGACAAAAATACCTGTTGATTTCGACAGAAACCTTGTGATCTGATAACTTCCTGTGATCTCTACCTGTACACAAGGAGGGGTTACGGAGATGAGGAGGGTTTTTAGAAGTCATAAAGGGGAAGGGATATGAGGAGGATGGAGAGAGGTAGATGAGTGGAGGACTCAGGGGCGTCCCGAGGCCGGGTGTCACCGGTCTCTAGACCGGGTGACACCCCGCCGTGTCCTCATCGCGCATGCGCGACCATCTGATTGATGCCTTTTCTCTACCAAGATGGCCGCCGGCAGAGAGAGGAGGGGACTTTCACCCGGCAGGATGAGGTATGCCGCCAGGTCCGCTCCTCTCTCCTGACACTGTTGGGCTCTCGGTCCATGACCGAGGGACCGACTTTTTAGAGAGGGGTGACACCAAAATGACTGTCAGTCATTTTGGTGTCACCCCTGCAATGGTGACACCTGGGTGCGGGTCGCACCACCTGCACCCCCCTTGTAACAACACTAGGAGGACTGGGGGGAGGAGCCCGGTGATGTCGATGTCTGTGACGTCACCGGATCTCCGACGGGACTCCCGGAAGACCCGGAAGACCCAGAAGCCGGTGGAGAGGTGAGTGTTTTCATTACAGATCAAAAGAATTTTAATCGATCAAAAATTTTAACGATTAATCGGGTAATTAATCGTTAATTTCCGTAGGCGTAGAAAAAACATGGGGTAATGTGCATGGATTTCTGTGTTAATTTAGTTTGTTTTTTTATTTATTCTGACATATGATTTAAGAGTTAGCTTTTTATTGCTGTTTTAAATGTTCCTCAATTCCTGTCTGTTTGAACTGTAGCCACTGGGATAGGAAGCAAGGAGAAGTCTCTAACAGAGTCCCATATAGCAGTAAGAACCTGACAGGAATTCTAATCCTTCCCCACTCTATCCAAAGCTAAAATTGACACTGTAATAGAAATAATATTGCTTTCTGTGTCCCTTAGGGACTTCCACTTACTTTCTGTCCCAGTGGCAATGTTAGCTCCAGAACAAGAAGTGTTGGCAATCTCCCCAACAGTGAAAAAAAATGGGCAATAAACGTGAACCTGTAATTATAATGCAAAGATCTCATATATCAGCATGTCAGCATTACCCAATCACATTAGTAAAGAAAGTGTTTCTTAAATGCCATGAACAAGAAAAAGTTCTGCTGCCAATCTATTCATGAGATCCAAAAACTAGGCAGCCTTAATCACATGATCTCTGAGCATTGTGCATATTTAATGTTATTAGATACATTGAGAATATGCAAGTCATAGTCGCTATGCAGCAGAAGAAAGCTTGAAGCAGAACTACACCCTCAAATCTTTTACTGCCAAGGAAGGTGTCATCCTCTGCTTGGATTGCAGTTGCCATGATCAGCTATGCCACCAGCCATTTGATGGCTTGAACGTTCAGTTGAGAGCTGGAATAAGCACTTTGGCAAACCTTGACATTTGGCATGCCTTAACCATTTTTGGAGATCCGATTTAACCACTTGAGATCTTTAGATATGTCTGGTATATCAAGGTCTTCAAGGGCTAGGGGTTAAAACTAGCTCATGATTGCAGCCATAGGCTTGTTTCTATTTTCTTCGGTCAGCTTCTTGCTTCTATGTAAAAATTATATGAGTGGCTGTAAAGCCACCCGATCACTTTTATGTGACTCATTGGTTTGTTCCCCAATTTCCTCTGTAGTGTGTAAATCTGGAAGTGCTCAGCTCTGAGAATTTCCAGGTTTCAGAGCTGTCAAAATTCTGTCTGAAAAGCCATGTAAACAGATGGTGGAGAACAGTCATTTTTTTTGTTTTGCTGGAGCAAAGGGTAGGGGGATGATAATGGGTCTAACAGACCACATATACCTCAATGCTATCACATTGTTAGCCCCCTTGAGATCGCAATATAGTTAAGTAAAAAAAAAAAGTGTTAAAAATTATAATGAATTCAAATTACAAAACAGTAAACGCATTCCTGCTGCCTCCGTCCACAAATGAACACAAATGCAAGCATAGGGCACGCACATGTATGTAAACAATAGCATGAGAGAAATTAATCTAGGTCCCTCATTTTCAGTTAACTCTAAACTGATGAGTTTTGCTCCTCTTCTGTGTTGGTAGGCCACTCACAGATCATGTGAATAGATCTGTGAATGGATGATGCAGCTATGCCGGTGGAACCACGCACATTGGCGCCAAATTCAAAACCAAACAGAACTCTGCTGGGGATAGAACCCCACAATTCAGGTTAGTGTGTGTGTGAGGGGGTGAGGGGGGGTTGAGGCTGGCATGGTCCAGGAAGCCAGTTTAGACCAATGATATGCATCCAATACTAGAGTGAATGTAGATAGATAGTGGTGTCTAAAGAGATCAGCAGCACTGATATGCAAAATAATAAAAAGAGTAATTTATGTTAAAAAAACATGGCATTTTCCCATGATACACAGTGTTTAACAAACTGAACTGATCATCCAGTAAGAGTTTATATCTACTGTACAAAAACCTTTTCTTAGCAAAAAGACTTGAAAACCTGAAATTCTGTTTATAATCTCTGTTTAGAATCTCCCTGCTGTTGTCAGGTCAGAGAGTTTATTATTGTATTCTACTGGTCAGACAAGTGGATGTGTCAGCACACTGTGCAGGCATGGTTCAGGAAGCCGGTTTAGACCAATGACATGCATCCAATACTAGAGTGAATGTAGATAGATAGTGGTGTCTAAAGAGGTTCAAAGAGATCAGCAGCACTGAGATGCAAAATAATGAAAACAGTAATTTATGTTAAAAAACATGGCATTTGCCCATGATACACAGTGTTTAACAAATTGAACTGATCATCCAGTAAGAGTTTATATCTACTGTAGTCGTGCAGGATGACTGATCAGGTAGTGGAACATTAAAGGATCTGTTAAATGTTTCAAGACTGGTCTTAATAAATTCCAATCGGGTGAAACATTTTGTACAATAAGCATGACGAGTTACATTTTAAAGGTATATTAAGTCCCCGTTCCCACGTAGCTCTAATCTTAGAGCTACAAAACATTCAACACTAGGAATTCCATTGTTTTCTATGGCTCCTGTTCACACCTAAGCATTTTGTCGCATGCAGAAAAATGCCTATCACTGAAAAAAAGCACAACTTTTTTGCAGATTCCAACCAATAGACTTCAATGGAAATGCCTGGAAAAACATGACACAAGTGTTTTTGCACATTTATGTGCACGTTGGTCGGGTTTACATTTATCTCACCATCTGCCAGCTAAAAAGCACAGCCTAATGTACACCTGCAAAAATGCATGAAAAAAGTACAAGAACACTGGCCAAGAACGTGCGATAATATGCGTAAAAATGCTGTCACCTAGTTGTGAATGGGGCCTAAAGGCTAAATTTGTTTCATCAATATAGTATTACTGATAAACAGATTTACTGTATTCACTGTTTCTTCTTCATTGAAAGTGTTTCTTTCCCTGATTTAAGATTGCTCCTTTAAGCACCGTCAAGTTCTAGGGTGGCTCCATTACCTTACAGGGTCCTCTGCAGTCACCCTTTCGTGTGTGGACTACAGGGTGGACTACAAGAGGAGGGGGTGACGCTGCCTGCACCTACATGCACAAGCAGCCGCAGATCAGAAAAAAAATGAACATGGTTACATGCTGGTGCAAGGCATGAAAGACCTATAGTTCCGCTGAATTAAATAGTGGATACAATAATGACGTTATGTGTGCGCTTTCCCCGGCAGGAAGTTTAAGAAAGCAGCACACAGGAAACGATGGCGATGGGGGAGCAAACATAAAAAAATTGTTTCCAACTGATTAGCGAGGAATTGTTTATTAGCCTTTAGTAGGCTAATGAGGACTGATTCGTTTTTGTAATAAAAAAGGGGCTTTAGTACTACTAATTCTTACCAAGTATATGAAAAAAAACATGCTTGTGGGTTGTCTTCTACCCAGATTAGTCTTACTGAGTGTGTGTATGACTGTAGAAAGGACACTAGAATAAAAGTTCTGTGGTGGGCAGGGTCTGATGTGAAAGCCTCAGTGCATTAAGGCTCAACTGCAGGCAAAACCTTTGTTTTTGTTTTGCTTTTTTAGTTAGTGGCTAAAATTTTGAACTCGTATCTGGTTTTTATTGCCATTTGTGTCTTTATTGGGGAAATATTCTCTTAATTTCTCCTTCTGTGATGCCCATACAAGAACTGAAGGGTGTGGGCGCTACTAGGACAGGAATGAACAGGAAAGCATTAAAAACATTGTGAGTAGTTGTAACCTTTCTTTACTGTACTAAAAAAGTGGGGGGGGGGTGTTTGTCTGTATCGCCATTAGAGAGATTTGTTATCACTTCCTGTCCTGATAGGAAGAGAAATCTCCCAAATAGTTACACAGAAAACAAAAAAACCCAAATAGGGGCTCTCTCCTCTTCCTGCTGTATTCAAAACAAAATAAAACGTTTTGACTGGAGTTGGGCTTTTAAGCTTTGTGGTAAAACAGATCACTGTTATATACAGTAAATGAGGCAAAGAAATTATAAACACCAGCCCTATAAAAGCATTGCAATATGTAAAATGGGCGTGGGTCAGTTTTTTTTTACCCTGATTATTTATTGTGTACTTCTATCAAGATGGCTTAACAATCAGGTAGACAATATTTAGTGTGTGTGCTAGGCTACACCCCATCTATGTTCTTTAGGCTTTATTTTGATGGCTGTTTGTTGAAATAATACTGTAAAACACTGAAACTGTGTATTAATCATATAATAATATACTTTCAAGGTTGTTCGATTATGGACATGGACGTGTTCCTCCTCCACCCCGTGCTGTCATTCCTCTGAAACGCCCCAGAATAACTGTGCCAGCAACACGCAGAGGAAAAGGAATCTTCTCACTGAAGGGAGCTTCAAGGTCTGCCTCCTCGTCATCAGGCTCCAAATGTGAGTGCTTGCTTTGTTCTTCCTTGATAAAAGACTGCAACTGCAGATATATGTTTTGTGCAACACCAGTAAATAAGTTTACCATAGAATTTATATATGTAACATAATATTTCACAGTATGGTTACAGACTGCTGGCAAAGGCAGAGGTTTGATACAAAAAAAAAGCAGCTCTGGCTCCAATGCTCTCCTCCTCTCAGAGCTCTTCCACCACTAGATTGTACAGTCTCCTGGATTGAATGACACCCAGCATCATTCAACCCTTGAAGAGTGATGGACTTCTGTAAGTGCAGGGCGTCATGGACCCACCCCCTGACGGGGCATTACAACAGTTTACATTTACATACAATGATGCAGAGAGAAGAAGACATAATCATGTTAGTGCTGTCTGTAAAAAATAAGTCAAGGCAACTGGACTTGCTGTATTTTTCTTCAAACGTTTCACTGGTCATCCGACCAGCTTTCTCAATTCAGAATTCTGAATTGCTTTGTTTCACTGGTCATCCAACCAGCTTTCTCAATTCAGAATTCTGAATTGAGAAAGCTGGTTGGATGACCAGTGAAATGTTTCAAGAAAAATACAGCAAGTCCAGTTGCCTTGACTTATTTTTTACAGATATACCATGACCTGGATGAATGAGAACCTTCACAGACATGTTAGTGCTGATCTTTGCTTCATCAGCAACCGTCCGGAGAAGAGCTCAAAAGGAAGAGGAACCCGCACATTATATGACTGACCTGAAAACACCTTAGGGGGGGAGGGGGGAGTCTGGACTTGAACTTTAAATAAAAAGCTGCCCCTTGTTATCATTTTACTTGTTGCTAAATGCTATTAGATCCTGTTTCTTCACCCCACTAAATGCTCACTTCTATCTTTAAAGTCAAAGAACAGCCATTAGGCTAAATTTACACAGTTTTAACTGCAGCCTAAGGGACTCCATTTTCAGTCATCTGACTATAATTTTCAAATTGAATTGGACTTTGAAAGTAGGAATACTTATCCTTATGTGTAAGCTGTGCAAATTTAGCCTATTGTGTTTCTCCTTGGTTTACTTCCTGCGGTGTCCTTCTTCAGGTGCCCTTGTCATTACCTGCATGACGTGGGCACTTTCTATTGGCTGTCCAGCAGTGGGGTCCTTTCAGGATCTAGAAGAAAAGTGGTGTTATTGCAAGGGGTTGAAAGGGGAAGGGCTGACGAGGGACCATCTGCAGCACTGAAGCAGCACCGGTGAGGGACCTGGAGCGGGGACATAAGTGAGTATAACTTGCTTTACAAGGTAAGGAAAAATAAAAACCCTGCCAGATGGATTAGAAGGGCAGTTGTATTGCCTGCTAATGTTGTCTATGTTCTCAGATATTAATAATACATGCAATTTTCCTAGAAATAGTTGTTTATGAAAAGATGATGTTCATCATGACAGAAGATAATGATGTGCTTTACTCTTTATTTTCACCAGCTATGCAGCTGTGATTAGCTCTGATGTAATTGGTTCTGTTCAAGTATCTTCTGCCCTTTTATTATCAGTTTTTCACACTGATTAAGCTATTCCCATTCTAATACACCAGCACCATCCTTTGCAGCCTTTGTGTGTGTATGTTGGCTGTAGGAAAAGACTCCAGACTGCATTTCAAAGCTGTCGGTCACATTTATGTATTCAATGTTTATTGCCATTACAATGTATGGGATTATTCATGCACAACTGTTGGACAACCAGAGGTTAAAAAGCAGAAATGGTAGTTTATAAAAATAATATCTCATAGTAATGAATAATACATTCCATCTGATGCTCTACTGGATGGCAACAAACAATGTTATGCACACTGAAAATATACACTGAAATATGGAGCTGGAATAAATACATTTCTTTCATACATGATTTCATTTCAGAATTGACTTTGCCAGTTTATTAATCCAAGCATATATGATACTATCTTTGTATGAAATATATAGAAATTAGATTATTTCTAAACATCACAAGGATCAATGAGAACACTCTGAATTACATTGACAGTTTTGCGCTTGAGCTGTATCGGATGGATCTAGATATGCAAGTTTATCCTTGAAACCCAGATCCACCCAAAACATTTTTGTTGTATAGATTATTGGTCGCCAACCAGTGGTCCACGAGAAAATGTTGGTGGTCCCCGGGCCCTTCTGATGGCGTGCAGGCTGGGTCATCATTGAAGCGGCACAAAGGCTGCCTCTCACTGATTCAAGCAGCGGCTGTCACAAGGAAGCCAGATAATAGTGGCTCAGTGTGGGGGAAGGGGAGGCACGAGGGTGGTTGGGGGCAGTGCTGAAGCTAGGGGGGGCATGTGCCCCGGGCGCAATGGGCGACCGCTGGTATAGATCATGGAAGAGTTATAATCTCTGTAGTGTTTTTTTGCTATCTGTACCCCTGTTGTGGACATTTATTCACATTGTTTTTTGATGTGTGTCAATTGAGGGGTGATCTCTCCAATGAAGATGGAGATGGAGAAGAGTTAGAACTTCTGCCAGATTTGTATGTGCTGTCTGTGTCCCCTGGGAACAATACCCCTTAATTTCTGTCTAGAAGATTGGTGTTTCTGAACTGAAGACAATACTACCAAAAGGAGACACAGAAGACATTTAATTAGTAAGAGGATCTAACCCTTCCCCACCCTATTAAAAAATTGTAAAAAAATTTTTCAACAGCAGCTAAGCTTTAACGTATTTCTAAGGCCCAAGTTTTTTTTTCTAGTTTTAGAGCAGAAAAGGGTTAAGGTGGAAAGACACTGTGCAAATATTAAGGAACCTGCCGAAATTCGCACAGTGGGTGCCCCTGTCAACACCCTCTATCAGCTGAATGAACAGAGTGGGCAGCCAATTAGTTTCTTACACTCATTGGCTGCCAGCTACGTTTGGCTGCTGTCAGAGTACAGGGAAGACAACAGGAGATTCCTCAATCAATGCTTGCAAGCGTTGATGGAGGAATTTGTTCTATTTTTTCCGTTCAGCCCGTGGGTTGAACGTAAAAAGATAGAACAGTGTATATAAACAAAAAAAACAAACTAAACTTAAATGGGCCTATGAAGTCCAACCACTGAGAAATATAAACAAAACAGACCACATAAACAAAACCAAACTACAAAAAAAGCACAAAAAAACCCAAAGCAAAACCCCTCCCTCAAAAAGCTCAAAGCTCCGAATCCTGACGCAAAGCAAAATATTTGGCTGCATTTACAAACTCTCTCCATTGAAACCAAGTATTCTGAAAACTATCAGAGATATTCTTAAAAGAGCTTGTGAGATCTTCCATAGGGTAAATATCCTGAATACCATCAAACCAAGAATGTATATTAGGTGGTTCAGATCTCTTCCACAAGGCTGGGATACTGGCGCATGCGGCATTAGCCATATGCCGCACCACTGAGCACATAAAAAGCTTGATCAAAATATATGCAACGTGTCTGCTTCTAGGGTCTTACATTGCCAACAACAGTTAGAGGACTTTGGGAACATAGCATGAAGAATCTGAGGGGTCCTGTACCACCTAGAGATAATTTTATAACCTAGTTCTTGATTTGTATTACATATAGAAGAGTGATAGGATAGAAGTTTTGGATGAACGGTTTTATAAACAAATATTTTTCTGTGTAACTAAGGGGGAGGATGGGACGGATTAGGAGAAGGGTGCCTTCTAATATCAATCTCCCAACATGTATCTGGAGGGTAGAGGGCTGCCTAGGTACCTTGTGACCAGGAAGTGTTGGGGATCCATTTTTTTTATTTATCTTCAGAATTTATGTTTGAACAATCTACTGCACTTTTGGCTATTTTGTAAGGCCATGCATTATTTACAATTTCAGTGTCTTTCTATATATATTTTCTTTATTGATTTATTATAAAAGTGACTACAAAAAATAACATTTTAAAACATTTGTACCGGTAAATATAAAATATTGCATATACATAATTACCGCTCCAGCCAGCAAGTGAATCTTTATGTTTCTTTTCATATGCTTACCAGGCTAGACTTCACCCTTTTCTTAAAAATGACAACAAAGCACCTTTAGAAATGTTTAGTAATGTAAATCTACAAACACATACTTCTAGATAATTGCCGGCTTTTTATTCTTCGCATACCTTGTTTTTCTTTTCCTCCCCATTCTTCTCACAGTGGCCGCTTTGACTAAGTGCAGATTAATTCATCTCCCTTTACTTTCTGGTACACGGGTACCTACTTGAGCAGTTTACAGATGAGATTTCCCAGGAAAGCACTGGTGAAATCTCATTTCCCAGGATCCATCTGTTAGGTCAGGATTACAACACTGATGCCTAGAGGACCAGGAAGTAGAAAAACATGAATTATAGTTAAAAGCAAAAAATGTTTAGCAATGAATGTTACATGATTTTATATCAGAATGCAGAGCTTGCACGCTGATGTGATTTTTTGTAAAAGAGGGTAAAGGTTTGCTTTAAAGACGTTGTAAACATCAGAATTGTAATAAGAACTTTTTGATAATGCAATAAAATTTGCAATCACTTTCAACAACTTCTTGGATTCCTAGTAGGCTTTGCATCTCTTTCCCGGCTGCTTGACATTATGCAATCTCAATTTTTCAAGACTACATATTCCACCATGCATCGCTTCCAGCAATCAATGATAATGTTAAATTGTGGACATTTCCTGTTTTCACTGCGAGGGAAGGGGAAGAGTTGAGTTGTAGTTCAGCTTTGTGAGAGTTGTGACACAAGCAAGGGTATATTCACAGAGTGAAATTGTATCACTGCATTGAGGAAGTACATCGTATGGGCATCATCAATAAGTAAGTTTACAAACTTCTAGATCAGGGGTCTCAAACTCAATTCACTCTTGGGACACTCGACAATTTTTTTCTCCCATGGGGGCCGCTTGCTAAATTTCATACTTCAAAATAAAATGTAACTATATCCAGTATGGTACTATGGACACTAATATGTTCACAATAAGGTCCCGTTCATATCTGTAAGTTTAGTTGTGATTAGGGATTCCTGCGTCAGGAACTTGAGTTTTTCTGTAGCAGGATTCCCTAATCTGGCGATTACAAGCGCCAGATTAGAAAAAAACTCTTGCTGGATGCAAAATCGATGTGTCCAGGGATAGACAAACCATTGCATGCGGTGTGCAGGCGTTTATATGCAGCGGATGTCACCTGATCATTAACCTGAATAGGTGACAGTTGCCGCTTGTAAATGCCAGATTAGGGATTCCTTCTGCCGGAAAGTTCCGGATGCAGGAATCCCTAATGGCACCTAATCTTACAGATGCGAATTGAGCCTAATACACTTTCCCCCCATACCCCAAAAAAATACACTACCCCCAGACCCCATAAAAAAATACTACCATGCACATATAAAATAATTCAACCCCCCCTCCCCCTTACACACCCACATATAAATTAAATTAAAGAGCCCCCTCTCCTGCTTACCTTTTTGCAGGGAGGAGGCAAGGAGGCATGATCCCTGGGGATCTAGTGGTTGATTAGTAATGTCTGGTGCATCCTTTTGGCCACTGTTCTAGATGGATATGGTTATTAGGAGCAGGATAAAACTTTTGGAAGTTCAATATAGAGATACATATTTGTTTTTAATTTTTTTCCTTTTCAATATATTTATTTAATTTTTGGGGGGGAAAAACATACAGGGTTATTCACAAAAGGGTGAAGAGTTTGGAGAAGGCAAGAAAAGTGAACAATCTAGGACAACATAGCTGGTATGGATAAATTCTCCAATTCAGCTAACTTTCCAGTTCAGCTTATATGATAAATACATTCACATAATAGCCAAAACTAATGAAAAGGAGATTACAAAGAGCTCAAAGATACGCATAATAAAGGTACATGGCTCAAATAGTGAGCAAGGCAGCAATCCAAGTACTTCACAATATTCCCCTATATAAAGAAAAATCTAAACTAAACAGAGAGGGAAGGGAAAGGCAATTGGCATAGGGAATCAGACAGCGCCCCCCACATGGCCGACACCCCCAATGGACCACTAGATTAAAAATAGATAGAACTTGCTGGGCTTAGAGAGGAAAGCATGTACATCAACCATGGCTCCAAGATTTTAAGAGATTTAGTATATGTGTCTTGGAAGATACTGGTCAATTTTTAATTTATCATAAGCATGATCATTCGTTTCTTTACCTCCTGTATGGGTACTCTAGGTTTCCACCATGCCTTTGCAATTGTTTGTTTTGCTGCCAAGAATAAGAAGCTGACCAATGTTTGTTGCAAGGCCGTAAGACCTGGTATAGTGGGATGCAAGAGAGGAAACCAGGTGTTTTTCGAGGAGGAATATGTGAAATAGAGTCTGAATCAAACCAAAAATCCTAGACCAAAAGGCTACCAATTTAGGGACCAGCATATATGCAAAACATCCCCTAAAAGACCACATCTGTCACTATAGGACAGGACTGCTTTAGTTGTCCTAGCTGGCATACAATACCACCGCAAAAGAACCTTATAAGCTGATTCCAGTACTGAAGTGTTGAATGAGCATCTGGCTACTCTGGATCAAATCCTCCCACAATCGGAATTTCAAGTGTACAGATATCTTGTTCCCCTTGCTCTACAAAGGTAAGCCTGAAACTAAAGGAGCAGGAAATCAAGGAAGAATATATTTGGGGGAGCAAGGAGCACGCAGACAGATCTGTTCAAATCCAGATGTGATGAAATGGAATGTTGATGTATGTATTTGTGACCCTATCCAATGTCGGAGATGTCTATGGATTTCTGAAGACTAAGCATTATATTGTTCTTTAACCATCATCCAATCTGGGAAAGAATGTGAGTGATGAAAACAATGAACATGTGTGAAACCTTTCGAAACCCACCACTAAAATGAGAGTTGCGCTATCTGTGACGTTGATAGTATTTAGTAATATTAGGAACACTGAGTGCACCCTGATGTTTATGAGTGTATAAGGTAGCACGCTCTATCCATGAACATTTATGGGCCAAGACAAAGGTAAAAACCCACATTGCGGGTGCACTTTTTTTTTTTACTATAGTAAGAGAAAATGAATATGCTGCCATTTATATATAATATATAATATAGATGAGTGGTACCTGCACTCCAATCAAAATGGCCTGGGTGTGCACACAGATAAAAAGAAAACCCGTGTTTTTTACTTAAATTCAAGTTCCCATTTACAGATGCAACTGTATGATTCATTCATCCCCTTCCCTCAGTCCTTTCTCTTTTTTGTATAGTTCTGTAAACACTTTGAATTAGAGAGAAATGGTTTAAAAGCATACCATTTTCCTTGTGCTTTTTATTTAGAAAGCCTATATTGCTTTATGAAACCAGTGTCGTGGGTGCACCCTGAATTAAATGTTTAATTTGAATGTAGAATGACAATAGCAGAATAGCAATTTTATATAAATAGTAAAAATGCAAAGCATCAGCTTAAAAATATATAAACTTTAAAAAAAAATACAATTAACCTGACACAATCGTTTCTCTATAAGCAAAAGTCAACATGTTTTCTTTTTTTCCAATTGTAAGGACCTGTGGGGTGTTTACTATTCTTGCTGATCACAAATGCACACAGCGGCTGCATGCAGTGCCCCTTGTGCTTTTGTAAATAGTGCTGTGAGTTTACAGCCTCCTGTGAGTACATACCATTAATGGGTTTATATATTTTGCCTCTCCATGAAATGCTCTCAAGGCATTTTCTGCGTTATGCTGATAAATTGCTTTTCAAAGCTGATTTTCTTTGACTTAAACCCAACCATACTTTCTGCTATTAATGCTGTATTCCAATAGAAAGATTGAAAGTTTTCCTACCATTGCTTCCTAAACAATATTTATTTTTAATACTCAAAATCATTTGTTGCCTATCCGGCATATGGATTCCCAATTTTATTTTGTGCTGCTGCGACACCGATAGCTGATACTGGAAATATTTGTTACTAGAATCTGCTTGTACAAAAAGGCTCTATTCATTCTCAGATTATTCATTCCGTCAATGCAGAGGATTTGATTTCTGGATGGGTTGAAATGTATTTAGAAAAGTTATTCCCTTGTCATTCATCAAACAGAAGTCATTTCGCTCACATCAGAATTGTATGCCTTTTTATTATACTTCTTTTGAAATTGAATTTGCACAAATTCATAGACCACTTATAGTGTTGATGAGGTTTTTCCTCCAAAGAAAGGGAATATGAGTTCAGATGAGAAGAATTCAAAGAAATAAATTGTTGAATAGCTATATTAAAGAAAGAGTAAAAGTTTTCATAGCTATGAAGAGCATCATTTTGGATATAAATAGCTCAAAATATTACAAATCAAAGCATTGAGGTGGCCAAAAGAAAACTTACTTAACAAACTATGTGATATTAAAAATATTAATTTATACATGAATAAAAAATACAGTGTGTGTGTGTGTGTGTGTGTGTGTGTGTGTGTGTGTGTTTGTATAGTTATTAGAAATGGTTAAGTGAAGTTCTTACAAAAGGGAAACTATAATGATTTGGTGTTCATTGTATATTCATTGTTTTTAAAGCTTATAAGTTAAGTTTAACAGTTTGTATACTATATATGCTTTACACATACACTCATGGTCACCAGGACAAATGCAAAGGGTGAATCTGCCTATTGAGACACATAAGTGATACAAACCTAGCCTTCTAACCCTTTGCCACTCTATCCAAAACAATTTAGATTGCTTAAGATACATCCCATGGATTTTTATAGAAAGAGGCTGTTATTCCTTTCAGGCTGGTCCTGTCTAATTGAAAGCCTTTGACATAGCTGTATGGATAGATGGGGATGACTCCCTGCGCTAACTCGATCATTTGTGTGTTTAAATCTCAGCTTGAACTACTGAGCTCTGATTTATAATGGTGGCCCTGTGTAATTGTATTGACAGCCTTAGTTGACTAAGACTGACTGAGCCAAGTCCTGCCAGCTTATATCATATGTGAACTTGGCTCAGCCTGTCACGCACATTGCTGGCTTCGGGCTCTTGGCTTCTAGGTTCTTAGTTACAGTTGGCTCCTAGTTCTGCGTGAGATTTGTCCAGGCATGCTTTACAAGCATTTGGGCCTGGTGACTCCTGTTTTTGATTCCTACAGCCAAGTGCCCCAGAAACACATTTTCATAAGATAAATGGGTCAGGCTTGTGCTAAATCAATGAACAGATTGCATGCTGTCCACTTCACACTGAGTGCACCATCGGTTCCATTTATTTTCTGTGACTGCTTTAATATTTGTTCTGTCAGAGCACCTGTCTAAAACATGTTTAATAAAGACGAAACAGCCTCATTTGACTAGGCTCAGCAAGCATTGTGCCAGTATGCCCAGATCATAAATTCCATTGAAATTGTTTTATAGCATGACCCGCTGCTCAGATTACAAGACAAAGTAATCACAGAATTTAAAACACATCATATTTAAAGTCATGCTTATTCCACATGCCTTTTAAACGTGATACGCCTATTCAACAAGGTAACCTACATACCTTACCAATTGCATATATTTTAATTTCCATATCAGTTCCATATAGTTAAGGTTATAGTTTTATGTTTGTATTACTATGATATCAGTTAGTTGTTCTTTTCTCTGTCACCCACCTCGTGTTATGATTTTGAAACAGGATATGAATGTTCAATTGGCTTTTGTCATTCCTAGATTGATCAGAATTTCCTAGTAGAGATGGATGTGTAATAGCATCCCAATCCATTGCCATTGCTATGTCACATTATTTGGTATGATAAACTTTTTCAAGTTTGTACTGAACTACCATATGGATTCTTGAGAGTATTATCCCCCCTAAGGTCTTTATCTGGGCAAGGAAGATTTATCCCTCTATTTTCCCTGGGGACCAGTGTTAGTGGGAAATCTTATAATAGGGACACCTGTACTGGTAACAACTCACAATGGTGAGATTCCCTCTCACTTCCTCTTGTGGCAATTTTTCATGAATATATTCCTGTCGTTTGGCATCAAGCCATGTATGTTCAAATACCACCTTAAAGCCGTTGTGCACAACATCCATACTTAAAAGCATCATCATGCCAACTGTTAGATACGGAAGTGAACATAAGAGATGGGTCTATATAAAATGTTGTGATTAACCTTAAACCTTGTCAGATATACACCTAAAATTTAGACACATATTTATACCAAACACAGCTTATCCTGTCACCACTAATAATACAGTGTTCATAAATTACATATTATTATGCTATAATTTGGAGATGGTGGACTTTGATAAAATAAATGGCAAAACTGATTGAAGATGATACCACACTAAACCTTCAATCCGAATGAAGGCTTTCTTTAAAAGTGACACTTTCTGGGATCCTTGATACAAACTCTATTCTGTTTGAAAATATTTGTTGAAAATCACCTACAACATTGCAGATAGCAGGCACAGAAATTACACCCCACAACTGCGACATAATGCACAGAACATTTGAGGTAGTTGTGCTGTCTGTCTGTTAGGATAAAATTATTGTTTTTCAGTTTCGTTCTTTTCTTTTTCAACAGTAAAATCTGATGAGCTTCAGACAATCAAGAAGGAACTGACCCAAATCAAAACCAAGATCGACTCTTTGCTGGGCAGGCTGGAAAAAATTGAAAAGCAGCAGAAGGCTGAAGCAGGTTGGTGAAAATGATTTATGGCACAGTCTTTGGAATCTCATTAAGAGGGAAATTAAAGCAAGAAAATGCACATAACTCAAAGCCGTGGATTTTCTAAGAAAGAATTGAAAATCCATGAACATAAAGCACATAATAAACGTTATCTGAATTGAGATAAAATAAACAAAAATGCACATTGCCGATGCTCATATGCGTAAGAAACATTATTATATGGTAGCAACGCAGATTACATAATTAGAGATTTTTAAATATATGTGGTTTGTATTAAGTCTTTAACAAAAATAATATATCTTTAAATAACTGAGTAGTAGGCAACACAAGAAAATTTAATTCATAGCCCTATTTGTTAGAAAGAAGATTTGCAATCATCAGTCTGATACATTGAACTGCTTCTAACCCATGCACTTCTAAGCAGAAGCTGATTTGTATCTAGTGAGTATAAAAATATTAAATACACATGCCCAGAAGAGCTTATTATCCAGTGTAAAAAGCATTCCAGAGAACCTTATTGTGATCATAAGTACCTGTCTTGTCTAATGTATCTGGATGGGTAGTTGTTCACGACTCCTTGTTGATTGATACTAACAGGATATCAGTACTTGTATTTGTGTGGGATATACACCACTAGTTTTCTTTTGTGGGGGGGGGGCAGGAAATGCTTTATGGAGATAGTGAAGTGAACTTTAATGAATAAACATTGCAGTTCACATTCAATTATTGTGGTGTACCAGTGCTAGGAGGCATTCAACATGTTCTGAA
Organism: Nanorana parkeri; assembly: GCF_000935625.1. Lineage (NCBI taxonomy): Eukaryota > Metazoa > Chordata > Amphibia > Anura > Dicroglossidae > Nanorana > Nanorana parkeri. The sequence continues at coordinate 804,648 of NW_017306481.1, forward strand.
GCATGTTAAGCACTCTCTAAAGTCATTTTTAGACACAAATACAGATGCTCTTTAAAACAGAACTAAAGCCAAACCTTTTTTGGCTTTAGTCCTCCTTAGTAGGAATGGCTCACTTCAGATACCAGTGCTGATACTTGGCATTTTCACAAGAACTACCAGGGTTGCAGCGGTTGCAGCGGTTGCAGCGGTTGCAGCGGTTGCAGCGGCGACTGGGCCCTGGTGCTCCACCACTGTCCTGAAGGCACTAGTCTGTATTGTTTTAGAAAAACTATCACAGGACAATAAACAAAAAGGTATCAGTAATTGGTATCTGTGAGGACAAGTATTGGCACTTGTGTTTGGTCTGGAATAAATGGTATTGGTGCATCCCTAATATATATAAAACAAATCATACATTAAAACAGAGATGCACAAATCCCAGGAGCCCAGTAGCCAATGCTCCTCAAAAATGGCACCTCCTAACTTTTGAGTTTATCTGTAGTCTAGTAGCTGAAAATGTATCTGGACTTGTACTTGTACCAAGTATAATACTTGGTATCTGTGCATCCCTACTCCTTAGGGTCACAGGAGATGTACTCTTGTGACCCAAAGTCAGCATTTAGCAGGATACTGCCTACTATTTGCTGACAGTGCTGAGCTCTGCTTGCTCAGCTCTTGATCTTTAGAGCCATCATGTGGCACCTGCATTGCCAGCTCGAAGTATTAGGAAGAGTACAGTTTACTCTCCTAATCCTTCTCCTTTAATGTTTAAAAATGGCTACAAATATTGAAATCTGATAGAGTCTACATAACCATAATTAAATGTAATAAAACTATCCAATAGAGGAGCCTAACTAAACACCCAATTAAACTTGTCTCCACTCAGGCAAGCCCTTAAAATACATAGGGGAACATTTATCACTTCTGTTGCATGGCAGAGCAGTGCTAAAATGCACAGTGAGACAAATTGTGCAACAGATTTATAACAAGGATAAAGTATAAATTCCTCACTTGGCTCCTTTAGGGTCCATTCACACCACATGTGTTGGGGCTGCATTGGCCATTGTTTCCAGAGCAACCTCAATGCAAGACAAAGCAATTTGCCTTGTCATGGATGGACACCTTTCACACCACCGTGTTGCAGTGGGAACATGGTGGTGTGTGCTGAAAAAAGTACGGAATGCCTTATTTATTCTCAGTGCTGTGGGATGCGAAGCAGAACAACCCTGCCGCATCCTGCTGTGCCCGTAGAAATGAATGAAATGTCACTTGTGATATTTCAATAAAGTTCTAAAAAAAATAAAGTACACAGTCTGCTATGCATTTTGCACAGCAACTGGTGTGACTGGACCCTTAAAGGGGTTCTAAACCCTCTGTTTTTTTTTTTGCTTATATCTACTGCTAGCAAGCAGTAGATATAGGCAAGAAGTGTAAAAAAAAAAAACTGCTTAAAATCATTTTAAACTTACCTCGTTATCGCTGCTCGCTCCTGCGCCGAGAATCAGGAACTGCTCGTACGGCCGCAAAGGATCTTGGGGCGGGCGCATGCGTAGAATCCGATTCTCGGCCGGGAGACGAGCAGAGACGCAAGGTAAGTCTATGGACGCGTGCACCCGCCTGCAGACACCGCTGGATCGGAGGGACAGAGCAGTCAGCGCTGGATCGGAGTGACGTCACACCGCTGGAGGGACACATGAAAACATGGGGAAAGAAGAGGAAGATCGGAAAAAGAGACATCATTTAAGGTAAGTGCTAACATTTACATGGGGGGGAGGGAAACATTTTTTTGCCTTTAATATCACTTTAATGTAGTACTGCAACAGAATAAAACCTGACTCTGACCACCTTCTAAATATGTAACTGTTTAGAGTGAAAATCTGTCCCATCTTTAAAAATGAATAAGTCTTAAAGCTTTGCAATCTGTAAAATTTGTCTGCCCAGAAAAACAGAGGAATGGGACTGGAAACCTGAGAGGCAGCCTGATTTGCGACTAATTATGTAGCTAATTTGCTTGATAAATGTCCCCATAGTTGTTGGTAGATCTAAAGGAGGCTGTACTATTGAATTGTAACATGAGTGGTTATTTTAAAGCTCTCGCTCTGCGCACATTTTATGGATTTAGAACATTTGGGATAGGAAGAAGAATTTATTAGGCATCAAACAAGTGTTAGATCTACTGTATTTCTAGTTTTTTTTAAATGAAAATATCACAAAGCTGTGCACATTAAAGATGAGATGTACCATTTTAAATTAAGAATTTTATTGTGCACTTGGAGAATTAGATATGAGATTTAGCACATTAAATAATTAGGCCTTTTTACCAACTAGTCTGCTGTGGGACCTCATATCCTGGTGGGTGCAGGATAACTTGCCCTTTTTAGCTCTAGTAGTCTTCATCATTAGTTGCACACAAATCTGTACCTTTTCATAGTTTTGAATACACGAGGCTGTAAGAGTAACCACTGATGCTGATACTGGTGCATAATTTGTTGGCAGTCATGATATATTTTTAAACACAAACACATTTGGGACATATTTGGCTGCATTAATGTGACACTAAGCCTATTTCTGTATTCTGCAAAAGGGGAGGGGGAATCCCTGCAGTGAGCCATGAGTGACAGTCACAGCTCTCTGCAGGGACATCATCAAGAAGTGAGCGAACGCCGGTATGTGTTCACTCACTTCGTGATCTACTGAGCCGACCTGTGACAATCTCATTGTCACAGGTCGGCTAGAACTATGAGGTGAGTGAAAAGCACTCACCTCATAGTTCTCCTTTAAGAAGTCCCCATGGCCTCTTCTTTAAGAAGTGACAGTTAAGCTTTTTGCCTGGAGTTACGAGTCTTCTTTCCTGGAGTCTATTTAACCTCATTTATCAACAACATTACACTAGCATCATAAATCTGGTGCAAAGTGCATCAAACACTCGCAATTGCTATGACAAATTCCCCCTAAGTGTCTTTAACTCAACTCTCTACTACAACATGCTGATTGAGAGCGAATTCTTTATCTAAAAAATGATAGTGACTGTTTTATGGTTATTTTAGATTCAAATTGAGCTTCGTTCTTCATTATTGTACAGTATGTTCTGGTTCTTAGACTGTTTGGCATTGTAAATTATTATCTCCTCAATATCAGGAGACTCCACACAATCCTCAAGTTATTGTGAAGGCTTCCAGCAGTGCTCTGGTACCTCGGAGTAGCTGCAATCCAGATTAAGTTCCTGAAGGAAATGTCCCTTAACCACTTCCGGGCCGGCCGTAGTAAAAAAACAGCCGGCCCGGAGCTCTCTAGATCTGAGCGGGCGTCTTTAGACGTCCGCTCAGACACGCCCCCTCGCGCGCCGCTGGGCGCGCGAGAGCG
>NW_017306481.1:814235-837676 GCF_000935625.1 Nanorana parkeri
AAAAGGAAAAAAAAATTTAAGTTCCCCCCCCCAAAAATGTAAAGGAACACATAAAAAATAATAAAAAAAAATGTTTAAGTCCCCACCCATACATACACACATGCAAACATGTGTCGGGGGCGCATACGTGCAAAAACGACGATTGCGCCCATTACGCCGCACATGTTACATATCGCCGCGGACGTCGCAGTGAGAGCAATAAGTCTAGGGCCATCAATCACTGATAACACTAAACTGATGAGCGGTAAAAGCTTTTAAAGTGTCGCCTATGGCCAATTTTGGGTATGGTAGTTTTCTGCGATTTCGCGGGTGCGCGCAATTTTAAAGGTTGACATGTTTGGTGTCTATTTATCCGACGTGACCCTGACTTTTATATTTTACCAAAAAACTGGGTAATAATAAGTGTTTCCTAACATAAAGTTAAAAAAAAACTTTTTTAAAAATTTTCTTTAATTTTTCCTAATTATAGTAAAAAATAAAAACCCCAGTGGTGATTAAATACCACCAAAAGAAAGCTCTATCTGTCCCCAAAAAATGGTATAAAATTCATTTCAGTACAGCGTTGCATGATGGAATAAATGTCAGTCAAAGTACTGCAGCGCTGAATACTGAAAAATGGCCTGGCCAGGAAGGGGGTCTAAACACCTGGTCTTGAAGTGGTTAAAAACCTAAACATCTAACATGACAAATGAAGGTTTTTCTTTGTTAGGCATTGCCTGAAATAAAATGGTATTCTGTAATGGTTACATGGTATATTGGCGCACTGTGCTCAGATTTGAATACATTTATATGAAAATTACCAGGGAGACATTTTTCTGTAAAAGGTCAAGTAATACTGAGAAGTTGGAAGGAATAAAAAAGAGTTGATAAGTAAAACTCGGCTTAATGCATGATCAGTAAATCATTGTCTTGGAGCCGACTGGAAATAAGTGATTAAATATTATTAGACGCACAGCAAAAATCAAAGCATTTAGAAAGCCTGGAAAATGAATGATCATGTCTAATACAGTTTATGGTGGTATATATTTCAGCCTGTTAATTGTTTCAGATCTCCTGCTCAGTACTGTGCGGGAATTCCTCTTTATGCAAAGAGAACTAAACAACACACCTTGCTTTATTGAATATGAATACTCAAGGTTAGGTTGGATGTCGGACGCTGATCAGGGATATAACACATATTAACCCACTCAGTACTTTTAAAAGTGTTTGTCTGAACCAAATAAAAGATATTAAGTACATCTCTGCACAAAATGCACATTTCTCATGTTTTGAGCAGAAAATTGCCTGTTGAACCTTCCAGAAATCTAGCGTGCTCATAACGTCTTGTTTTAACTGACAACACTGCCCCTGTTGCACTGAAATAGTGGTTTTGAGTTCTGCCTTGTTCTACCTTGCTTGACTACAGATTGCTTCCCCTGCTCCTCCTCTACATAACATAAGTGGAAGGTGCCCTATAATACAGCTCAGGCACACTAGGCAGTGTTGATAACACTACTTGGGATTCCAATGCAGCAGAAACACTGTGTTGTCTGCTCAAACAGGAAGTTAGAAGCTTACTGGATTTCTGGCAGATTGTCACGATATGGGGTCCAGGCTACTGGGGCGTGTGAGCTCCGAATATTGCAGAGCGGGTTAGGGTCGCTGGCTGGGGTAATGTCTGGAATGCTGGTCACAGGAAGCTTGGGAACTAAGGGTCTGTGTGTTTTTGGGGACGCACTAGAGGTGCAGGATCTAAAAAGGGCCTGGTCTTCCACAGAGCCTCTAATGGTGAGGTGGATTGGCTGCTCACCTCATAGTTCTTGCATGAGATGCAAATTATATACCAACTGCAATCACTTTTGCTATTATATTAGTTGTGGACTGGGATTGAGCAGAGCCCAGGAACTATCATCCCACCACCACCCTTTCCCACAAATGTCCCATCCCTTCTGAAACTACCACTTTTACTTGGGTTTTGTTTTTAGGCATAATTATGGAAATACAAGCCAATGTCTGGCACTGGTTTTCAGCCTGTAGCACTTTGTATAATGTGATAGATGATTGTGCTTTTACAAAATCTGCTCTCATAATAATACTAACACAATATCCACTGCACAGTCTGTCAAGTTTAATTTCTGTAACAATGAAAGGCGAAAGTTGATGTGTTAAGCTTTGCCTCTGCAAACACAATTTGGATTATATCCCTCTGCTGTCCTTCTCTAGATACGTGATAAGGACAGTGCTGAAAGGAAAATGTTATTGTTCAAGGAACACTATTAACCAATAATTAACATTTAATATAAAGAACAACAGCAAATGTATTACATGTGCTGGTCTGGCTAAATATGAATCTGTACTCACTCAGAAATCAACTCTTAGATCTAAAATTGCACGTAATGGCTGGTTAGCTTCTTCCTTTAGCTCTTCAGTACTGCTGTAAAACACAAAAGTATATGAGTATCATTTAGTAAACTGCCCTCATTTCATTAAATGATATCTGACACTGAGGTAAGAAAGGTATAGTAAAATAATGAAGTATATAAAGATAATAACAAAAGATACTGACATATTACTATCCCTTTCTTACAGAACAGAAAAAGCCACACTATCTACACTAAAAAATTAGGTCTACCTAAAGCAAACTGTAAAATAATGCCAACAACCTTTATCTCTGTCTTAATGCCATTTCCGCAAAACTTTATTGGCAATCTAGAATTTTCCATTAGGCTGCTTAGGAAATACTAGGTGGAAGAATTAGAGCAGTTGTACATAGAAGGATGGGAAAGGAGGGCTAGCTTATGTTAGATTATGGGGCTAGGTTGAGTAGGCTGTGTTTTTGTTTTAGTAAAAGCTTTAAAATGTATTCAAGTACCTTAACTGTTAACAATACTGGGCCTTATTTGTGCCTCGCTCAGATATGCCTCAGCTGCAGATCCTCAAATCATCTCTGAATTTGTGCTGACACTGTTCCTCCTTCAAAAGGATAGCTATGTTTGTCCCTGTGTGTGTTGTAAAGTAGCCACCGCTCCAAGCTCACTCCTGTGATAGACTACAATCTCAATACAAATTAGTAAACTAAAGGTCAAATTGTAGTCTATCACGAGAGTGAGCTTGGAGCGGTGGCTACTTACAACACACACAGGGACCAAGGGGAACAAAAGTAGCCACCCTCCAGATGGAAGGACAGTGTCAGCACCAATTCAGAGATGATTTCACGATTTACAAATAAGGTACAGTATTGTTAATAGTTCAGTTACTTAAATGCATTTTTAAGATTTAACTCCTGAGTTTAGTGTCACTTTAACGCTACCCTGACACTCAATTAACCCTATGTCTTAACTCTTAACACTCAACCCCAAAACACATCCTGACCCTTACACTTAATCTTATCCCTAAAGTGAAAGCTTAACACTATCCCTTTTCCCCAATACTTAACACTCCTCCAACCCTCCAAAAACCTAAACTTAACCCTTAAACTATTCCCCCATTTTCTGTCCTTTTCATTTGTCTAACATAACCCCACAACTAGGCTCTATCATTAGCTAAGCACTTCTGTATACTCATCTTATGCTACTTCAATGGCTGACACCAGCACTCAACTGTAAGTAACAATAGCTAGTGGTCTATTTGTGGGCTGTTAAAAAAACTAGCCCTGATGCTACCCAGTATTTTATTCGAATAGAGGGAAAACACACCTGAAAACACTCGGACCCCTCCCTTTCATGTAGTGGTGTCGATTGACGGTCCCTTTGGACTCCTCCATGTAAGCTTTGTTAATATCCATAATACCATAATGTGTGTCTATATATGCTTGTTCTATTTATGAATGCAGTCTCCAATTTGCCTCACATGGGTTCTCTCTTATTTAGGATATATAAAATTCCCCTGAAAAGCCCATTAGGGCGAAACATGTCGGGTTTTATCTGAATGAGTCCTCTATTATGTCCTATTTTAAAAATAATTGTTGACTTGATGTAACACTTATACTACATGTGAATTGGACCAATTATGTTTCAACTTTATTTATTTATTTCCAATCATGTAATAAATGAATTCATATTTCTATACAATTAGAGAGTTTATAGCATTTCTTAAAAGTCCCTCCCCTTTCGGTAATCGCATACCTTAAGGTGGAATCTACTTCTTGTATTTTGTGTAAGTAACAATAGCTAGTGGTCTATTTGTGGGCTGTTAAAAAAACTAGCCCTGATGCTACCCAGTATTTGAAGTATCGGCATAGGTTCCAGTACATAACCATTATTGCCTAATTTTGCATTAGCTGATCACCAGACCAATTGATCATTGCATTCAATGACAGGCATCCCAACCTGAAATAATTCATTTCAGGGAGGAGCCCTTCTCATTTCAGGGAGGAGCCCCCCCCCCCCCCATCCACGAGGGGGGGGGGGAGGGCACCTCCCTGAAATTATGGCAGATAGCAGAGGAGCTAATGCTTTCCTTGCTATCTGCTGTGGTTTTTTTTATTCTAACAGCTTCTGCCATCAGAATAATAATTAAAAAAAAAAAACCCCGCTTGGGAATGAGTAGCCAGATTGCCATTGGCTATTTCAATTTGCAATAGCCAATAGCAAGCTGACTAATGCACCCGTCCACTGCTGCTGTCAATCAGCAGAGGAGGACCTGATGGAGAACTTCAGGTCCACCTCTGCTGATTGACAGCATTAGAGGGCGGGTGCAATAGCCAGCCGGCTATTGGCTGTTGCAAATTGAAATAGCTAATAGCAATCTAGCTATTTATTTACTCTGATGGCAGCTGGTGGACCCGATATCATAATAGAAAAAAAAAACAGACAGCAGGGAAAGGTTTACGCCAGATAGAGCAGCGTAAACCTTTCCATGATAAAATGTTTCTACCTCGGGCATCCGGGAGTCACTATCTTATAGCGGGAGGCTCCTGGAACGTCCAGGAGAGTTGAGATGTCTACAATGATAACAGATGAACACAGCTAATCAATGCAAACAATGACATTGACATTATATTAAAGTCAAAAGGATTTTAAGCGATTTCAAATGCTGATGAAATCACTTACAATGGATGGAGGCTCCTTGATTTGTTTAAAAGTTTTTGTCCCCTGAGCACTGGTCCTGACTTCCTGTTTTAGAGTGACTCCTTTCTCAAGCAGAATGCAATGCAGTCACCCTTTTGTGTGCTCGTAAGCTGTGCGTGTCTTCACAAACACACAGACACAGGAAATCAAGCTACTTCCTTCCCCCCTGGTCCCCTCTCCCCCCTCCTCCCTTCTCCAAACTAGAAGATGAACAGTTTCTGGAGACAACACTGTCCTTTGTGATCTTGTACTGGGCAGGAAGTTCAGGGAAACTGAGCTGAAAGTCTTGGAAGCAGCTGTTCAGAAACATGATGATAAGTGTTTGGGCAAACATGTAAGTCAATGCTTTGCTGGGCAATTTATTTTTGTTTGATCTGGATTCATTATTGGAAAAATTGGAAAAGAAATTGAGAGTTGAATATTACTTTCAGTTTAGGTTTGGTTTTAGGTTTTTTTTTCTAGTTCGGTATTTTTGCAGCTCCTGTTAAAAAATAAAGTAAAGGCATTAACAAATACCAAGTGTATATAATGTGATCCCGTATAAATTAATTTGTGATGTTTGTGCTGTTGGGTTTTGGTCTTTTAATCACAGTGTAGTTGATTTTATTTTCATTAGCAGAAAATGTAGCTTTCATTTTCAATGAGGGTATTGATTGTTCATGATGCAGGTTATGCTCATAATTACGAAAACGCTAACTTCACTCTCGATTGATTATAAGGCAACGTCTGAGGAACATGGCATCTTCAGCAGAGGCTTTGAAAGAAGCGATTAAATTGGAAAAATAATAGATTTCCTTTAAATGTGTTTGCAACAATTTTACGCCTCATAAACAATGTGATTTGAGCCCTAAGACCAGACAGTGTGGGAGTTCTTCTGCATAATGATAAAAATTTTAATAGCTAGCGTAACTTTATATGCTCTTATATTCTCATATGTCTAATGACTCTTAAGTTGGTTGGAAAGGGTTTTCTGCTTTACCTATAGATTTATTTAGTTTGCTTGTTCCACCATGAGGGACCAGAGTATTACAGTGCTACTATGCATCCTGACAACAGACTGTTGGGCCATATTCATCTTGGTGTTTCTTCTGCTTCAACCTTTAGGATGGACATTGCCATGATGTAGATCTAGGATGAATTAGACAGTATTTTTCAAGGAAAGCTAGACCCAACAATAAAAATTTTTATATATTGAAGCTTAGCACTTAGATGTGGTGGCTGCATTAGGTTTTTTTCAGGCCAAGTACATTTTCTGCAAGTACAGAAAAATACCAGTTGATCTTGCCAGAAGTCCAGTGTCATTGTAACTCCCTGCGTACTGAAATGAAGTCTCAGATAATGTTTTTAACTTTCCCAAATTTCTTCTGTGGACTACACAACACTTCTTCCCTATGTAACGAAGAATAGGAGGCATCTGTATATATACAGTGCAGTAAGTGAGTATTGCCATTCTAAGACCAGAAATCTAGTGCTGGCAGTGTCGTAAAGTGAAAATAAGAATATCCTCTGCCGGCTACTGTATTTTAACATGAACAATAAGACAATCAGCTGCAGCCACTTTAACTTTTTTTTTGCTTGACTTCAATATTCAGCATCTTTTTGAGCTGGGTGGTGTTGGCAGGGCTCATGGCTCAAATTGTGGCAGATTCACAGGCATTGGCCAAAATTCGGGCCGTGTGTGGCCAGCTTTACCATGCATCCAGATATTATAAATAAATATATCTGATGCTAAATCTGCCTTAAATGCTTATTCTTTCACATATATTCTGGTATCTTTGTGTAGCTTTCTTCTTAGAATGACAATTTTCTGGTGCCACTAGAGAGTCTGTTTATCTCAATGCCATCTCTATCTTGCTGTGCTTCTCCCATCTGTCATTCCTCTGATCTTTTTTTTCCTGATGCTTTTTCTATAGTAAGATGAATTACCACAAGAATGCGCACTAAGGAATTACAAGTAATTTCAGTTTTGTTTAATGTGTTAATGCCTTATCTTTACCAATGTGTCCTTTGTTAATTGTAAGACACAACCCTGTTTTAATACATTTGATAGCTGCAACTTCAGAAAGAAGCATTATAGTGTATTCATGAAAAGGAAAGACATATGCTAGTGTTTAATAAGATGCGACTCTTAAAGGGAAAAAGCTATGAAGAAAGGGGTGAAAGAAAATGGATATAAAAGTGTAGTTCAGTGTAGTGTGACCTAATCATTGTAGATGCACCATGACCTTTGGTCTTGTTGATAGTTTTCATCCCTCTACTTCTCACTTATTGCACTCACAAAGGTTGCCAGTCCCTTCCATATCATCACAAAAGTAAACTCATTAGAATATGATTTTGACTGCTTCAGCCTTACAGAAGTACCCCATTCTCCACCTAGAAGAACATATGAACTGATTTACACCTCCCCCCCATATCCATTCATCATCAGAAATCCTATCCTGGAACATATTCTTCTCAACCAAAATATTTAAAGCCCCCTGGCAGCTGTCTTCTGCTTCCCCGACCTTAGTAACAATACACACCCCATCCCTTCCTTCTAGTGATCCTATCTCTCCTCTGCTTCAGGGCACACATTGTTCTACTTCCATGAAGTACTCCATTCTCAGATTGGTTGACCTCCCTAATTTCAGCTAAAACTATCAACACATGCATCAAGGATGCTTTAGCCTAATTGTCACCTTTTTTTTGAGGTTCTTTGACCATTTTTTGTAAAATATCAGTTGTTTACAGAGCTCAATAGTTCAAGCACAATTTTACACAGAAAAGTGTCAAAGGCGTGACTCATCTTATTACAAGGAGGTAGAGCATGTCAGAAGAAGGTAACTTCTGCTTGACTGTCTCTTTAGCTAGAGTAAAGCTCTGGAGAACTTAACTAACCTAATGTAAAGTAAATAAACATGTATTTGTAAAGTAAAAATCATATGTATAACATATATGAGTTTTAAAACTATCAAAAAAATATGGAGCCAATAATGATGTGATTGGAGCAGGGTGTAGGATGTGATCTTGTTCAAGATGAAGATAAGTTGGTTATGCTACTGGTCATTTTGTTTATTAGGGAAAGGTAAACTCCAACCCAACATTCAAATGTTGTATTTAAACCTAGGCTGAACTTAAACATAGGTTCCTTGCTAAGTCACACATACCAGGTGTAGACTGAAGCCGTCCATATACTATGTAAATTTGCACAGTGGGTGCTCCTGTCTGCACCTTTCCACCCTGCATTCCTCGATCAGAAGATTAAAGGAGCAGATTGGAAATCTTTGGCCAACCGGTTCTTGCAGTTTGGGTATTATGCCAGTTGCCACTGTCCTCCATCGATGCTAAACAGGAATCTGTTATATTTTTTCTCGTTCAGCCCCCAGGTTGAATTAAAAAAAATATACAAGTGCATATCCTACTTTAGATGATGAGAGCGGTCCTTCTTGCACATCAAGTTTGAAAGCCAAGAAGACTGATGGAATGATCCCATCGCAGCCATAGCATGCACATCGCGGCCATCATCACCAAATAGGCTCTGGTGGTTCCTGGTTCCTGAAGACTGACCCTTTCTGCTGTTCCTTTGCAGCGAGATGTGCTGTTCATTGAAACCCTTTGGCTGCTGGTATCAGTTTTGGAGTGGTCCTGAATCTAGATCTGGAAAAACAATCAGACCAGTTTCTAAATGATTGGGATGATTTAGTGATACTCAGTCAAATACAAATTAGCCAGGTCCCTAACCAGTTAGAAACAGTATAGGGAAATGTAGTTAAAGGCAAAGTAACCTGACCCCTAACAATAACCTAACCTTTAGGCTGAATCTGACACATAACTCTCTACACAACTGAGCTCTACACATTATCCCAACCCCTAAAAACTTACCTAAAACTTACCCAGACCCTGAAACTTAACATTTAATCTGGCCTGATGTCCCCAAACAGAGTGGGAGAAGGGGGAGATTGGGTTCCACCCTATGCCATCCTATTCCTCCAAACGTCTCAAATCTGCACTACAACATTTAGATTTAATTTGGATTGTGCTCGAGCAAGGGGCAACAGTTTTTAAGATGTATCTTTAGATATATTTGCATAGGAATGATGTTGTATTGCATCTATAGCTCCCCCAATATATCCCAATGGTAAAATGAATACTTCAATAGCATTTACCAACATAATATAATAAACAATGATACTTAGAAATTATGGTAATTTATCTATATTGCCTTACAATGTCAACTTTGCCAATGGTGTAGAGAAGTAAGGGTAACGTTTTACAAGTTAAGGTTTATAGCTGGTTCCAAAGGCCTTTTATAGTTAAGTGGAACTCAAAACAACCAGAAAATACAGTTGAAACCCCTATTTATAAAATGCGTTACTTAACTAAACATGGTTAAGCAGTACATGTGTGCTTATGATCTACCTTCTTCCCTGTGTGCTTTCTTTTTTTGCAAGGAGGATGACAATAGTTTTCACATAATAGACAAGGTAACAAGGTCACTTTTGAGAAGGCAAACTAAAGTGGAACTCAATAAAATAAAACTGCTAATTTAGTCTTAACAGAGTGCAGTGTTTACCTTATTTCACAATCCCACAGGTTTCCTCCTCACCGGAGGACTTGTCCCACAAAGCTGCTCCTCTTCACCAACAGTTCAGCTGCTAACTCGCTGAACTCATCACATACAACGCAGGACCCCTAGACAAAGTGAGCAGTGTGTATGTGGGTTGGGGTGAGGGGTGGATCACAGGCTACAAATCCATAATGGACTTTACTGCCTCCTGTACTTGTCTTCCTCTAGTAACCTGATCCAGTCAGAGCCACCAGAAACTTCTCAGAAAGGAGAAACTTACACAGAGCTATCCATGCTTACCCCTCATATGATGCTGTTTGAACCTGGTCATTGGCAAATCAGACATAGGGTTGCCACCTTTTTCTCAAGCCAAACCCGAACACTGTAGCGCCTTGCGGCAATTTTTTGTATATCCCTATGCATAAAAGTACCACAACCTATATATAGACATACTAGAATGTCATTTCTGAGCCTGATGAAGGGGACAATGTGCAGCCCCGAAATCGCTTGTCGTTTGAATGACAACTATCAATAAAATGGCTTTTTCACTAACATGGAATCTTAGTGCTGGTGACATCGGTATTAGACGATACGTACTATTGCACATAAAAGATGCCCCCACAAAAGATGTCACAGGTTACCTTTGGCATTGATTATGGGGGCATGCTTTATGTGCTATACTAAACCCCAACCCCTCCCCCTTTTCAATTGATATTTCATTTAATTACATTTAATAAATGCCTGTTAGTAAGTAGAGAGGTAAGACTCAGTGCAAAGGGTGGTCCCAGGCGAAAGCACTCCACACCGGCTGCCGGAGGATGATTTCTCTCTCTCTGCTCTCTACCTGATGTCACTTCCTCCCACCTAGTCCCAGCCGTGGAGGAGAAAAATAGAGGGAGGGAGAGTTGAGGGACTGGAATGACAGTGCGGCCCACCGCGAGGTATGCAAGTCTGCAGCTTTCTAGCCACAAGTCCAGTTTGAATAATGTGCCTGGGTGTGAGGTGGGCTGACACCCGGGCACAGGATTCCAAACTGGACTGTCAATCCCGGATGGGTGGCAACCTCAATCAGACACTATTTGCAGTACTTTTACGTGATTTCCTATAACGCAGTTAGTGGGTATTTCTTGGGGCACTGGGAGCAGATGGAGGCTGTGGGGGAGCATTGGGAAGATGTATAGTGAAGTGTTATTTCTGTGCTATAAAGAGAACCTGTTACTTCGCCTAGTATCAGCAAACTAAAGGTTCACATTATGAAATGCAATCAGAACTTTCTAAACTCTGAAAATAAGTACAGGAGAAGAATATCTTCAAAGTGTGACAATATCCAAATGTGCTTATGTTAAAGTTTCTTTCGCTGAATTGGTCTGCTGATCATACTCTGCATGGGTTGCTAGACTGGCCTCTAAAGCTTTTCCTGAGCATTCAAAGACTGAGTTTGGAAAGCCTCTTCCTTCTCTACATCGCAGTGCCGCTGGCATCACTGAATTATTTATGACAGGCACACAAATTTAGAAATGTGAAGACTTCACAGGAATTGTATTCTCTAATTTATTTTACATATTTATGTTTTCAGTAACAATCAATCAATTGTCTTCTTTTTTTTTTTCTTTTTTTGTGTTGCATGAGCCAAATTGCATTATATTTGGTAGATGTTTTGACACTTACTTCCACCTTGTTAGACAGTGATTGCAACCATCAATAAAGTAATGAGCAAATTCATCCCCTGTGCTTTTTAAATAAACATTTATTACATTAGTCATTGAAACGTGTCTAATTCTTCTTTTTTTTTTTACATTATTCATATATTTTTCATGCCTGTATTTAGCTCAGAAAAAAATAACCAAATCCAAGTTTTAGTTTTTTGGTATTTTCCCTGAACCTGATTGGCCTCTATAAGGCTGTCTTCACACTTGCCTGGTGCATTAAAGTGCCTTATGTCACATGTTAATGTGTGTTGCATTACGGGAGCTCATTTATTTTGAATGGGCTGCCAACAAATCCCAGCACACCCAAAACTTCACCCTTTTATTAGAATGTGTGTGTGTTGCCATCATGCATTGTGGCTTGTTGCAGTGCAGGTTCAGTGCCTTCCCAGATAGCAAGTAATTGTGCTGCAAGTTTGAAAATGACTTGCTAAACTCTTGCAGACTTGCCAAGCTTCACAATTTTGTTCCACAATTACAGCAAGTCTGCATTGCAAGTCTCCAGACCAGCGAGCTTGCAGAGCTCTTGCTAAGACCTGCAGGCCTCTTGCTGTAGACTTGCCAAGCAATTTGCTACAAATTCAAAAAGTGTCAACTAGAACTTGTGCTGCGAGTGTTCTCTAAGTCTACAACTTGCCAGGAATGTGTGCAGCAAGTTAACAAAATACCAATTTCACCCTGACACAAGTTTGTGGCAAGTTATCCTTGCTATCTGGGTTACTGTGTTGTGACGCAATTCAAAATGAATTGCACTGTAGCGTACCAACACACATAGTATACATTACAGCAAATTGGTAGTGTAAACAAAGGCTAGTGTAAAAATCAGCACTTTAGTAAATTATTATTTATCATCAAAGCAAGAATTATTAGGAGACTGTACCTAGCTTTCTTTCCTGGTGACCATTATCAACGGCACATAAAATTAAGGGAAATCTAAAAATTTACAGTTGTTGCCACAATTGCTGACACATGTTAAAGCCGAACTTTACCCATATCATTAAAATTATGAAAAGGGCACCTTTAGAAATATTTAGTAATGACAATCTACAAACATATACTTCTAGATATAATTTCTTTTTTATTCTTTGCAAAAACGTATTTTCTTTTCCTCCTCATTCTTCTCACAGTAGCCATTATTACCAAGCGCAGCTTACTAGGTCTCTTTTACTTCCTGGAACTCTGGCACATGTGATTAGGACATGTGACCATGCACATCATCTTAGGGGAGGAAAATTCCTTTCCCTGAGATCTAATGAGATTACAGATAAGATTTTCCAGCAATTCTTTGCTGATGTAGCCTTCCCAGGATGCAATGCTTGTGCACATTATATCACTAATGCCCAAGAGGATCAGGAAGTGGAAAAACAATAATTGTAAGTAAAATGTAAATAAGTTTGTTTAATTAATGAATGTAAGATTATTTCAAATCAGCATGCAGAGCTGAATGCAGATGTGATTTTTAGAGAAAGTGGGTAAAGGGCCACTTTAAAAACAATATAAATAAAGATGAAAGTCTCTTATTCCAACTGTTCCAAGCGAAAAGCAATATATTTATATCTGTTGAATCATCTATATTAAAACATATAAAGAACATGGTGTCTGAAAAATCCACTAAACTTTTATTATGTCAGGAAAGACACCCTTCCCATTTATTATTTAACCCCTTTGGCAGCACAGGTAGAGTAGTCTCACTCTTCATGTACTGACAAATCTTTTTGGGCAGTTTAATCTTGAGGACAGGGTCACTTTTAATAAACTTAATATGTATCTACGGTCTTCATAGAGGAAGTAATTTGTAATGTGGTATCACTGTACACATGCACACTCTTCAGGAATGCACAAGTTTGTCACACATTTACTATACAATGAACACTAAAGAATTAATGAAAGACTTTCACAAGAAGACATTAATATTTATTTCTACTGCAGGTCAGAAAAAGCAGCTGGAAGATCATTCTGATTTGGCTCAAGAAGAATGTAAGTCAGAAACGGCTGAGAATTCAATTGAAGAACATCTTGAAGGAGGGCATGATGCCGATGGAGAAGAGATGACAGATGGAATTGAAGAAGATTTTGATGAGGATGGAAGCAATGAACTGGTATACAATTTTTATTATCTGGCCTGGACTAGCCATCTGTCAACTGCAGCATTTCCCAGAGAATCAGATATGAGTTCTCATAACTGCATAGACTCTCTGAGATGAGAAAGAGGCACACCTTACTGCACAAAGTATGCTGGCAAAGGACACATTCCTGCCATGCTCCCAGTTAGGCAGAAGAGTTAATATGTGAACAGAGATATTTTTTTATCACTACTTAATATTGGCTTTTAAATTAAATAAATGCAATATTTGTTTTAGAATGGATGAAATGTTTAGTGCAGTATAACACTTTTAGTAGTTAAATAATACATTATGTAGCGGTCTATGCTTCAGAACAAAAAGAGGGACAACTGGGGTGCAATGAGGGACAGAGGGGTTATGTTACAAAAGAGCAACAGTCTATCTAAATGAGGGACAGTTGGGTAATATGGCTTAGATCTTCCCAGTTTTAATACAATAGTAATGTTGAGTGGACACTCTGTAGCTTTAAAACATGGCCTCATAAATATTTGTGTAACATAACTGTATAGGAGCCCAAATGTACCAGAGGTACCAGAGAATCATGTAGAAATGTTTGGTGAAACAAGCCGGGGTCAATAAAAGAGCAGGTGTGCAGACACATGAAGGATCAAGCCTGGTGGGTAAAAGGAATCAGCAGTTAGTTTTCAACATAGCAGGTTATGTGTATACTGATGAAGATCTTTCAGTAGTGAGACCTGGTAGGACTAATCTTTAAATAACTTAGTTGGCTCCACTGTGAGCAATGAGCATACAGACATGCCTGCTAGACATGAACATACATGCACCAGCACAGAGGTGCATGGACATTCACAATTATGTGTGCAGAACCATGCGCATGCACACATGCACAAGCTCATGCCAGGATTTGGCTATGTAAGCTGGTGCAATATTCCTGACAATTTGTCTTCAACCAGGCCTAAAGGACTACTACTGTGAAAAGATTGTATTCTGGTAACTGTATACAAGTAATGGCTTATTGCTTGAAAAGTTTAAAAAAAGAGAAAGAAAAGGAACATAGGAGCGTCAGTTTATTTTCTTTTCCATCCTATGTTGGTCCATAAAAAATGTGAGTACCCTGACACAGTACCTGAGGGATATCTGGCATGATGGGGATGCTGGTACATATTCCCACGAGGATGCTGTCTACATAGAGCTGTATGTTTTCCCTGTGTTTGTATAGGTTTTTCCCTGGTGTTCTGATGTTCTCCGATGTTCTCCATACCCAAAATCCATACTAATAAGTTCAATGGTATATGACAAAATTGTGCCTAAATTAAATTAAATTTCCTGCAGAAGAAAGACCTGACAATCTACCTTCATATCTATAACCAATAGCACTGCATATAGATTATATATTAGTAGTGGTAGTATTATAGATATTTGATTTCTATAACCAACTGAAAAATATGGTTTACACCCCATTAAAAGGAGACCAGGTTAAGGCTACAAATGGTGCAGTTCCAAGGTATGAAGGGTTGTGGTTAACTGCCTCATGTGTGGCGATCTTTTACTTGTCTAGGATAGTTACAATAAGTCAACTTTCCAAATGATCACCTTAAGATGGCATAGACGACAGCACTAGGCAGAAAAAAGTTCTGGTACCTTCTTTTCAACAAACAGGTTAAGTAGGGATGTGTAGGGAACAGTGATTATATGCAAAAGACAATAATCTATTGCAGCAAAACATATTTCTGGTTATTCATACTAGTTACCAAACTGTAGTCAGAAAAGATAAGAAATTAATTCTGATTAGCTCATATGAATTGCTGCATTTGCACCTCCTTGAACTGCCGTGTTTAATGAATACATCATCCTTCACCCAACATTGAACCTTTAGTATAATATATGAAGAAAGCTTAATAATAAAGAGGAAAAAAATATTTCTTCTACCTTACTTGAAAAAAATAGCTGGGATATAGTTAAGCTCTTTTTTGTATGCCTTGCAGCTATAATACTCATAGAAATCATGGACCAAACTCACAATTTCACTATTTTTTATTCTTTTGATTTCAGATGGAAAATCACGTATCAGATATTGAAGATACAAGTAACTGAAAGTAAATCTTCTGGTAAGTCTTTACACATAACAAACTGATCTGTAACATATTCATGATTAAAATGCAGATTCGTGATTAAAAATAGGATTTTTTTCTTTATCGTAATTGAACAGTATTCATGATTGCTGGAAGATGTTTTACTTTTTAATATTGATTTGTATAATTAATAGCAGAAGCAAACAAAAATAACAGTTAACTGGCATTTGGATAGGTAAAATGTAATTATTTATCTGACTTACTAAAAGTGGAACTGAAGTGAAAACTTTGTTTTTTAGTTTTCGATAGAGTGGAGAGGAATTAGAACATGTGTCAGGTTTTTATTGCTGTGTTTCCCCGCTAGGGAGATTTACATTCTCTATTTGTTCTGGTGATCATTATTATTGAAAGTGAAAGAAAATCCTTAATTTTAGGTTGTTATCAGAACGGGAATAGATGGGAAACCTTCCAGTCTGGACACTAGTTCTCGTGATCCTACTAATCACCAGGGATTTCCCTCTCTTTGAATGAATTTCCTCTTACTTACTATTGTGGCTATCAAACAGGAAGTGAAGGGAAATCTCCCCAATGGGATACAAATGGCAAACAAAAGCTGACAGGAATTATAAAAACAGTTTTGTTTTCAGTTCTACTTTAAATCTCACTTGTGACACTATCATCAGCTCCTCCTGGTTTTATCCACTTGGAAGGAAGCTTAGTCTACAGCGATGCCATGTTTGTGTCACCATGTGCGTATTGACCAGGTTTGTGAAAGGTTTTCTTTGAGTGTTGGGGAGGAAGGTTAAGAGTTCAGACATTGTTTTAGTTGTTAAAGCTAAGCTAAAGCTGCACGTTAGCTAATCAGTAAGATAACTTTGCTGCTTTCTGGTTTAGATGTATTGCATTCTAGGTCAACTTTGCTGCTCACTGCATGGAGGTAATAATTCTGATTTCCTGTTCAATGAAGAGGCAGGAGGTAGAAAAGTGACATAAAATGCTGAAATGCTTAACCAGAAAGATAAATTAATGAATTAAGCTGTTTTTGTCACATATCTAGCTGTGCAGTATGGAGGTTTTGTGTAAATCACAAGAATGGCTGCACAGAATTAGACATTAAGCTGTTTACCTTTAGTTTGCTTCAGGACATAAGGTACCCATACGCCTTATGATTAGCACATAATTTACGCCTGCGGTCACGGTTTCGTCTGATAATCGGCCAGTTGATGGGAAGTGCACAACCGCAAATACTGTGCAACTGGCCAAATTTAGTCTTTCAGGCAGACTAGAAAACGTTCATCGAGTTGGATGAAAATCGACGGATTAGTGGCGTTTTGATACATACAACAAAAATAGCAAAATGAAAAAATGCACATGCGCAAACGAAAATCAGTTCTGTCGATCGACGAAATTCGGCCAGTTAGTAGTGCTGATGAACGATAATCACAAACTACATTGGTCTGTGCATGATGGGCTATTTGAATGAGAATTGAACGAGGGTGCGATGCCAGGACAAAAAAGTTGTACAATGGTTGTAAGGCAGGGCTCAAAATTTCAAGTCCTGAGCTACTAGCCAGGCTTCAAGAGTTACTCGCCACCAGTCGCCCCACCTGACCCCTATCGTGCCCCGCCCTTAACTCTGCCAGGTCAGTGTTGTGACACAGAGAACAGAGATCAGTAACAATGCAGAGTGCAGAGGCCAGTGGTGTAATGCCAAGTACAGAGACCAGCCGGGTTGACGCACAGTACAATGGCCAGTGGTGTGGTGTGATGCAGAGTACAGAGGCCAGCAGTGTAATGCAGAAAAAAGCAATGTATCCTCCATGTCCCAGGTGTCCTGCTTCTCCGGTGCTGTCCTTCCAGCATGTACCTTTAGGTAGTGAGGCATTAACCCTTTCCCTGCCACCGCAGTAACGCTTACAAGTGTTTCTAGCTGGCCAGCTCAGTAAGCCTTACGTCGGTGGCTTCCTCCCTTCTGCTATAAACTCATGGTCGCTTGTCATCTTCTCCACCCTGCCTGCAGCGGCTCCATGCTTCTCCTCAGATCCCCGCTGCTCTCCCTCGCCTGTATGGGCTAAGGCAGTGGGGATCCCAGGAGAAATGGCTGACAGGGGGTTGGTGGAGGGAGCTGATCATCAAGATGGCTGAGCGGCATGAGAGCAACAGCAAGAGGGGAGGATAGAGGAGCCGCTGTCATCCTACAGAGGCTTCTACCCTTTCAGAAACTGTTTGATATTAAATATTTTACTATCACCAGTTAGTGAATGAATAGGAAGCCTCAAGACTGACTTTTTTTTAACTTTTCAAAATAACATTAATTTAACTGTGGCAGCGCATGGCAGGGCATTGTGAGGCATTGCCGTGTGTTGTGATTAATTGTATGACTATATCATTTTATCACAACACAAACACCAGCACAGTGCACAAACGATTTTTAACATAACTCGCCTATTTACAGTTTTGAGTTACTTTTTTACCGTTTCGCAAAAAGACGCAATTTAAATTTTACAAATATTTGTTATTTAGTAACTCAATACAGTTTTATCTTTTAGATTTAGTCAGAAAAGTATTTTTTTGTGCACTGATACTTATTTTAGTGTGCTTTTATCCATTTAATTGTGTATTTTTATCAGTTTAATATTGATTTGACAAACATTTGCACAAATATTGCAGGGCTTACAAAATTAGTATAACTATCTTTTTATTCTACCAGACCTGTGCTTTCAGAAAATATATGGTTTGGGGGGTCTTTTACAAACGCTAACAACGCAGCAGTAGAAAATCAAATAATTGGGAAAAATTGCAAAAATGGTGTGGCCAGCTTAGGTGTAAAGTGTTCCGGAGGCCTTGGCAGCGAAAGGGTTAAACGATCCTCTGATGATAAATGTTTGTTAAAACCCCTCTTACCTGTAAAAGAAGGCAGTAATGCATGCCATTCCCAGGGCCTATGCCACTGAACTCCACTTCCATCACTGGAATTAGTCCCCTGAAGTTCGCTGAGAAACCAACACTTCTAGGAGTGTCAATGTCCTGGGTTCCATGCAGCTCTCACTGGTTCCTCATTGGTTCAAGGCACTGACATCAAGTCACTACTCTCTCCTGCAATTACGTGAGGTCGGGGTTCTGAACAGAAAAAGCTGCAGGCTGATCGGAATAGAGTTTGTCGGTGTAGACACCAGGTAAAGTACGCGTATTTTACTGCATTTCTGTACAATTAAGAAGGGTTTTATCAAAACGTTTTCTTGACCAGGTCGTTTTATGTGTGGTTTTTAGTGTTAGGGGTACTTAAAAATTTAGTGACAGGTTAGCTTTACAGTTTTTACTTGTTCACAGTGCTGTATGGAACTAAGGTAATGGCCTGAAAGGGAGATCTTATTACATCCATTGTACAAATGCAATACAGCTAAATCGGAGAGCAGCAAAATTTGGACCAGAACTGACATCAACCACGAATCATAAAAAGACCCTAAAACTCAGTCGTTTTTTTTTTATTTTCGCATTGTATTTAATATATAATAAAGATTAAAAGTAAAAGCTGTAAACTCTAAAAGTGACATGCTGAATATTTGACTAATGAATAAAATGGTGTTATCTGTCCACTACCTGTATCTGTTTTATATTATAATGATTATGGAAAATCGTATTCTGTATAGAAGACTGAAAAAGGCTGGAAGAATGCAGCCTTGAGTCTGCATTACAATATAATATTAGTATGAGACCTTCACTTCCTGTGCCAAGCAGGGGAAATTGCAAACTCCATTATATTACAGATAAAAGTTCCCCTTGTCATTTACTGCGGCATAAAACTGTTGACGCCTTCAAAAACAAATTGGATAAATGCGTGCCATAATGCTGAGTAGCAAATGCGTATTCATTAATTTTAATGACTGCTATTGTATCAGTAATGCATTTAGAAGCACCTTATTATTATAGACATGAAGTTCTCTGGTCTGGCAGTGAAGGTCCAGATGGATATACAAAGCGATGATGCTGCCAGATAAAATATTCTTGACATATTGTTGTATTTAAATCTCTTAATCTGTTTTACAGTACAACCATTATATTGGTCTTATTTAAAGCAGACCTTTACTGCTTCTTGCATAGGTGGGCTTTTGCCCACCTTATGTGCATACTTGCACCTACTGTGCAAGTGTGCTCAGCATATGAAAACTATGGCACACTTACCTCCCTCCTCCAGCAATGCAATGTATGATATCCCTCTTGACACTCCATTGTTGACATCTTCTTCTTCATGGGGTCACATCATTCATATACTCAATTCCTGGCATCTGTAAGGATTCAGGGGTGTATACCGAACTATTAATGTGCTGCAACAAAAAAGAAAAGGAAGTTTAGCAGACTTGGGGTCACCATCCACATTACAATCTGACTCTACAGTCTTTGCACAATCTACTTTACATTTACCAAAACCATGTAAATTAAAGACCTACCAAACTACCCAAGTAATCTGTATGTAATCAGGCAGTCTCTGGCACTACATAGCTGTTGGTAGATCTACAGGGCATTGTTCAATGAGAGTGTAAAGTGTGCGGTGAGCTTTAGGGACTTTGCATACCAAAAATGTAACCTCCTAGTATTTTTTTAATTTTTCACATAAGTTCTGCTTTAAAACCCAAGGGCAGACACATATTAAAACATTGCATATGTTGTCTCTCTATCTCTTGCACTGCATTTAAACTGTTTTATACCTTGCCCAATACAGCACACTTTTGCACCATATGACATCATAATATGCTGTGCATTGGTCTCCCATCATTGGCTTCCAATAGGAGAAGCCAGCAGGGTGAATTAGATACTTTCCTAATACAAAATGTGCCCTTCCATGCTATGAATCACATAAGTGCTCAGCCAACACTGATTCAGTCAGCTGTCTCTTGGGCATTAGTTATAGTGGGGCTTGTGGGCAACAATACTAAAGCAGTAAACACCCCGATTAGTGCAGGTGAGTGAAATTTTAACAATGCCAGTGCTATAATATCCCAATTACAGCACTGGCAAAGTAAACAATATATGCAGCATTGTTGGCCACAGTGACAACTTTCTTATCCTCCCAGCATGCAAAGTAGTAGGACTTTGCGCTAATAGAATGCCAGTATGAGTCGCGGAAAGCGAGGGCATTACTAGGCAACATGTAAGGGCACAAGTAACATTGACTAACTAATAACAACACCCCCAGCCAGGCTGCTGAGGAAGGGACAGAATGACGCTGGGCATTCAGCGGCAATAGGCGATATGGAATGTTAGAGAGTAGATAGAGGCAAAGAGATATGAGATATGGTGCTCAGCATGTTCGGCTGACCCGAAGTGCAGAAGGAGTTCGACTCAGCCGATCCAACATCTGGATCGGCTGAGCCGAACCTCCGGCAGGCTACTCACTGCTGTTCGGCCAATTCTTATAGATGCCGAACAGCAGTGAGTGAATAGCCGAATGCTGCTGAGCGGCATTCGGCTCGGCTATTCTGCTCGGTCCCTCAGAGGGACCGAGTAGAACAGAAAAATAGTTTTTAAAAAAGTAAATAGAAAACGATTGTGCGGAGCTAAGAAGTACCGTCGTATAACAGCAACAACAATAGTAGTCGGCACTGTATATAGCGGGAGGTTCTTTTATAAGCTTCTTTGTACTATCACCCAATTTTTAGTTTAGAATTAACCTCTCCAATCATTCCAAACCTAGTAAAAACTTTTGGACTTGTGATATACTATAAATTACACAATCGCATTTGCACTTTTTCACAGTAAAAACAATCAACTGTGTGACAATACCGCCATGTATGACTAAAAATAATAAGAGCCAATAAGCTGTGCTAGAAAATTTTGTCTTGGGTTGCTTTGAACTCTGACAATTTCAGCCAACATGAACATTCAAGTGTCAGTTTTGGGTAAACACTGGTTGAATCATCTACTTCTTTTTTCTGACTGCTACAGTAGTTCAGAAATGTACAAAGGATATGATCACAGCAATAATCGTGCCACTTCTCCGAAAGGCTTTAAAACCGCAGTGGATAAACTTAACCTAAGATGACCAGATAGAGTCTATATAACAACAAATCCCTGTAAATCCATCTGTTCTCGCTATGTGCCTCAAAATCACTTTCTGAAAACTGCTATATTACATTTCATTGCATTCCAGGAAAATATTATACTACTTACATCCACAATAATCCACAGTAAGAAGGATGTGTCAATAGTTTAAAAAAAAATAAAGATTTAAAATTTTGAGGTTTGATGCTGTCCTCTCTAACACTGCTGCTCAATGCAAATGTCCTCAAGGGCCATTATGCAAAATAAACTGGGACCTCTTAACATTGTCTGGTGCCTTGACACTGTTAATAAATTGATAAATTGATAAATTGGCCATGTGTAGATTTTATTTTGAATAACATTTTTACACTGGACAGTTAAAGACGAAGAGGGTTATTCACTAATTAGTCGGAGGATCCAGCTGTAGCTTCGGCTGATATTTCGTCTCACTTCGGCTGCCAGAGCCCTTCGGTTTAGTCAAATTGCAGGGCTGCTGTGGCTGCTGTAAGGGCTATTCACTATTGCCCGTACAGCAGCTGAAGGCAGCCAAGCGGCTCAGCCAGGCCGAATTCATATGCTTTGGCTTGGCTGAGCCGTAGTGTCACCCAAATGACAGCAGTTCTTCACGCAAACCCCCAATGTGAATAAGCTCCCCTGCCCGCACCCCACAAGCAACGCCCCAGGGCTTGCTGGGAAGAGGTCCTTGTTCCCATCGGCATGGGGACAAGGTGCTTTTTCTTTCCTGCCCTGCTAGGCCTGTGCTCAGATCAAGGGCCTGGTATGGAATGTTTGGTGGTTTCCTCCTTAAAATTCCTACCAGACCTTAAGGGCCTGCTATGGCTTTATGGGGGAAGATTTTAACTTTCCTACCAGACCTAAAGGGTCTGGTATGGTTTGGGAAAGGGGCCCCACACTCTTTTTTGCTTTTCTTTAAAGTTTCTTTATTTTCTATACTTTTTTAAATTTTTTACATTTATTTAAATAATTTTGAAGCATTTGTTTTTCATTTATTTCTATTCTATTCGTTTTTTTCTATTCTGCTCACTTCCTCTGAGGTAGCGAGCAGAATAGCTGAGCCGAATTTTCTAACTTTCCTACCAGACCTAAAGGGTCTGGTATGGTTTGGGAAAGGGGCCCCACACTTTTTTTTTTTTGCTTTTCTTTAATTATTTTCTTAATTTTTTTTTATTTTCCAAATTGTTTACATTTATTCAAATAATTTTGAAGCATTTGTTTTTCATTTATTAAATTTTTTTCTATTCTGCTCACTTCCTCTAAGGTAGCGAGCAGAATAGCTGAGCCGAATGCCTCTCGGCGGCATTCGGCTATTCACTCTCTGCCGTTCGCCCCCTATGAGAATGGGGTGAACGGCAGTGAGTGAGCTGCCGGAGCTTCGGCTCAACCGATCCAAATGTTGGATCGGCTGAGTCGTACTCCTGCACTTCGGCTCACCCGAACATGCAGAACATGTTCGGCTGGCCAAAGGCAGCCGATGTACGGCTGATTTCAGCCGATGTACGGCTGATTTCAGCCGATGTACGGCTGAAATCAGCTGTACTGAGCCAGAGTGATTAGGCCAAACATCATTCAGGTCTGTTCTCTTCGGCTCGGCTACTCACTTGGCTGCCTTTGGCAGCTAAGTGAATAACCCTCTAAATGTGCTTTACTCTTGTATGTATGCAGGAAGGGCTAAACTCTAGTCTACTTTTTTCATGGCAGCTGACCAATTTTTTACTAAGAACTGCCTTTATTATAGGAGTAGTTGGTTGAAGTTTCATATTTCTTCTTTAGTAATATGTTGCTTGAGATAGAAGGGTATTTGAGCATACGATATATATGAAGCTTCTTCATATTATTTGGAAATCATTTTTACATCATGTTTTCTTAGCTGGTGATCCACCAGTTGTCTATAAAACAGCAAACAGTTAAAAACATTTTTCCATGCT
>NW_017306481.1:837690-920741 GCF_000935625.1 Nanorana parkeri
TTCATTGTTGTAAAATGTGTATAGTTCTGTGTCCTAATTCGACAATTATGGCTGTTACGTAGGGAAGAGAGCTCAACCACTTCAGTAAACTAGGTAAGCTACTGTTCTTTAACTAAGAAGAAAATAACTGGATGGGTCACAGTCAGGCCTCCTTTTTGTTGAGGTATTGCAATGGGGCCCTCTTTTTGACCAATAACAGTGCGCTAGCAGGAGGGGTCCCTAAAAGTATCTAGTGCAGTGACCACAAAGAAAGGCCCTATGGGGCCCATGATTCTAAAAGATTGATTTACTAGAGGCAAATAGGCTGTCCACTTTGCACAGGAATTTCCAATGTGCAGAGGAAGGTTGTCCAGCCTAAGCTGGTGAATTTGTATGTACTGTAGATCAACAATCATTTTATTACTGGTCTAACAGTTTTCGCCATGTTATGTTCACTCAACAGGTACAATAGCAATGGATAAATGATGATCTGAAGGTTTGGGAGAACAGAAGTTGTACATTCGCTAATTCAACTGCAGAGAAACTGGGGGAATTACTGACTTTGACCTATATGTTTTCGAATAGTATTGTTATACGTTTTATTAGATTGTACATTTGCATTTTTTCTGTTTGCATACTGCTTTTTTTTTACGTTATGGTTGTTTTTAACGACGTATTTCTTTTCCGTTAGTTGTATTATAGAGAGTTGAAAGGATTGTACACACATGTATATTTGTAAGACACTTTTTACAAATAGCACATTTCTGTCTATCACAACTTTTGTTGCTCTTATTTAAACTTGTATTTTTTTTTTGCATTTTATTTTGTTGATTGTCTGTACTGAAATATATGTATATAGAAGGATTGCACTGCGGTGCTTTATTCAGAAATCAGTTTATTTAAAATGTAAATAATTATGTCTGTCTTTATCAGTAAAACTATTAAGTATCTGTAGCAGCTTCATTTATATTTCTTTATTTAGACTTTAAAAACTAAATGTGTTTGTTAGGTATGGATTTTGTGTCCTCTTTTATTTATGTTAGATATTTTACTACATGCTCATACACAATTTCTACAAATGTTTGAGCTGTGCCCTTTTTTTTATTTCTGAAAGAACAGCATTATATTCAAATGAGAACATTCATAGTTATTATAACATTTTTAACAATCATCAATAATGATGATAACAGATGATAATAATATATCAAGACATATTATTATACAAAAGAAGTATAAAAGTTATACTTTTTAATATTTATTTTACCAAGGGGATAATAGAAAGATGTATATTTTATTCAACTATAGTTTTCCATTGAAGTATATTATTGTCTTAGAATAAGGGGTTTATTAAAATGGCCATACATGACGTGAAATTGAAGCTGTGGTCGCCACTGTCAGTTCCACCCAGCTTATCAAACTTTGATTACACAAGGAACCGGGTGAAAAAATGTTGACTGAACAGTAACTGCATCCAATCAGATTGAATGCAATTGGTAGGTGGAGAATTCTCTATCAATGCTGTTTAGAGTGCATTGGGGGAATCGACTGTTTCTTCTCGTTTCGCCCTTAGGGCTTAGGAAGAGAAATCTAGTTATGTATGGCTAGCTTTAGTGTCACTCTAGCTCAGAAGGCCACTACTTCTTTCACTGCGGACTCACCCTAAATATCTTATACCCCAAAGGCAACAATGTGATCATGGGCTTTTCATCACACCCATGAATAGCATAGAGAGCCAGCTGGGTGCTTTGGTGCAGACCCCACAAAGCCTTGCATGCTTTGTAGCAGTTACGCCAATGCTATTTCACCCACTTAACCATGGTAAGGAGGGTATCTAACTTAAAGCTAGCCATGCCCCTGTGGGCTCAATGAGAGAAATCAGTTGATCCCCCATCTACGCTAAACAGTGTGGAACGTAGGAATTTTATAGTTAACTATTTAACTATGTGATTCCTTTAGACACATTAGTTAGCATAGATGGAGAATCTTATAGTTACATAATTACACTATGTCCACCCATAACCCACGATTGATTAAATACCCTATCAGACACAGTCACTGTCTGGCCAATAATTTTTCACACATCTCCTACGATTTTGTAATCAAGGTTTGTTGAACTGACTCGTGTCGGCAGGGCCACCCACAGCTCAAATTTTGGCCAATTCTGCAGGAATCAGCTGAAATTTGAGCTGTATATGGTAAGCCTAACTATAGATTTACCTAGAAAGATTAAGATTGCTGCAGGTTTTCACAAATCACATCATGGATTGTGACCATTCAGAGATCTTCCAACCCCTGTGTCTTGAGCATGGACATTTACAAAACGTTAGGGGGATGGCAAATGTGGTTCACTAGACTTTGGCACGCTAAGGGTTCAGACTCTACTGTCCTTCAGCCCTCACATTATGATCTGTAGTACCACATTTATTGGCTACATAGGTATTAAGGGTGCTACTGAATCCATTTAAAATGGGGTCTGCTTAGATTTTTGGGGGAACAATTGCTCTACTTACCAAACCTACTGAGATACTGTATGTAACAGCTGTTAGACAGCAACAATATGTAGTTTGTATTATAGCTATGTGCTATCTGTCAAACAAATTAAACAGCAAGTCTAGGCCCAAGCAGAGGAGGTCTCAAGGTACAGGTCTGGAATGTAAGGCCTGGATAGATTATTTTGAAGGCTGTAGATAACAAATTAGTCCCTGGTGCATATTTCATCTTCTGCCTCATTATAGCATTATTTAAGTAGGTTTATTATTATGGGTGACAAAGCAGTTGTTTAAACGCTTTTGGATCCATTGAGGATAAATGTCAATAAGCCAAATTTACCATTAAATTTTGTCGGGATAGAAATATGGCAGCTGCCATTGCTGACTTGTTTACAAAGGGGCAAGCTCAGATGATGTCATTTTATCCTTTCTCCACAACTTGGTGAGTCACTGACCTGCGACAAGTATGTGAATATTACATGTCAGTACATCTAATATCTGTATGGTTGTTTCAGGTCAACGACTCACTACATAGTTAAAGTGATATTAAACCTCTGATTTTTTTTTCTTTTTATGATAAGGAGGTGCACACTTCCTTTATTTCACTATTCTTCTTTAAAGTTGTTTTCTTGCGGCTGGTCCCTAATCTGCTAGCCCCCCTGCCTGTTTGCTGGTGTCTCCTTCAGCTAGCCGGCTGCTGAGGGGACACCTGTGCGTGTTTCCGGCTGTGACCTGTGCCTAGGTGTGTGCGTCCATAGACACACACAGAGTGCAGAAAGCCACACCCCTGTTCCCCTCCTCCCAACAGTTTGACTGACAGCAACAGGAGCCAATCACTCATCTGCCTTCAGTACTCTGCCTCACCATAAGTAAATTAGGTGAACAGGGCATTACTTGCTGGACCTGGCTGAGATGACAAGCAACAATAAGTAAATGTTTTGAGACAGGGGAGCATAAGAATTTTCCACTTGTATGCAGAGATTGCTTTAAGGTAAAAAAAAAACGCCTTTATTACTACGTTAAGCAAGTGTATAGATGACAGCCCTGAAACACATTCAAAAACAATGCGGGGATGGTTGTTACAATATTCTTCTTCTAACAGGTCCTTTTATCTTAATCATGGTTCAATTCCCAGTCCTGCGTAGTTCAGTAAAACAGCCACTTATTTTTATCCATTCTTTTCCATGCAGTCATTTGTAAATATAAAAACTGCCCACATATTGTGTTGTAGCATATAAATAAATAATAGAATGCTTTTTGCTGACTTGTTAACATTTATGGAAGCATTTGTTTCTGGTAGGATTTTATTTATTATTTTTAGTATTATTTTATATAACTTTACAGGGCAGAGTTTAGTGCTAATGATGTTCTAGTTATATATCACATCTTTTATTCTTTAATACTTGTAAAAAGGGACAGTATTTACCAATCAGATGGTTGCCAGTGAAAGTGCTGTAGTTTTTAGTTTCTTAGCTTTGGCACAATCCAGATTGGTCACCTAGAATCCTGGAAGACCTTTACAAATAAGTTAACGACATTAAGCTCCAATCAGAACCATACAGAAGATACATTCACCTTTTCTGATCCAATGTATTGGGTTTTTTGAAGTTTCTGGCTCCTGCTAACTTTGGGGCAAAATTAACCTGAACTAATTAGTCCCATCACAGTCCATTACAGACACTCACACCACAATGCAGTATGCTTAGATGTTTGCGTTTTCACACATTGAAGCATGTTGTGTTAGGCAGCCCATTGAATATTAATCATCTTTCAGTGCAGAAAAAAGAAAATAGTTTTCTGTTTTTCAGAGTAATCGCATCTCTTCATTTTGGTGCACTGCAGCTCTCTATGTATAAGTGGGTTGCGGTGCAAATAACAATGATGGACAATGCCCCCCAATGCATGTACAGCATGTGTTACTCTAACACGTGTTCTAATGCATGTAACAATTTTCATTATAAAACATGTTGTGGAGTGAGCAAATTATAGATATAGGAGTTTATGAGTAAAGGTCTAGAAGCATATCTGTGCACCCTTTTCTCTGTCAGTGCATTCTACAACTGCCTATTATTCCCCAATTCAGACAGGGCAGCCCACAGCATAACAATCATCAACTTTTAGTCAATTTATATATTATCTTAAATTCTGTTTACAGTAAAAAAAAAAATGTTTATTTTGTGTGTAATAATAACAATGTTGTGTATGGAGAAGAATGTTGCTTTTTTTTTCTTTGTTGAAATGTGTAATATACTTTTTAAATGTTTGTAAATAAATATTTTCTTGAACTTATAAGTGTGTTTGTGTTTATAGTGGTTGGTAATGGGGAAGAACATTGAAAACCTACCTATCATATTGCAGCTCAGGATAAAGTCAAAATCCAGTGTGTACCTACATGTAAACTCCACATTCTCACTCACTTAAAAAGATCCTATGTAAAGAGGCTAGTATTATTATCTAGTTGTTTATCTTGAGCAGTGAGTTTTCCTCCTGGCTGAATCATAATGGCTGCTGGCATTCTTATTTAATGACTGGCCCAAAGTTCCAAGCATTTTTTGTACTTCTTAGAGAGCTGCCGCTGCACAGAATCGCTTGACAACCCTAAATCACTGTTAAAGACTGCTGGGATGGCTACAGTGGATTACATAAAAATTCAAATTAAAGTGTATCTAAACTGCAAAACAAAAATGTAATATATTGCAGCTACCAATGTGTAGATGTCTGCATTAGTTTTCTTTCTCAGACATTTTTCTCTTTTCTTAATTCTAGTAATCCTGAGAATAAGACACTTTCTGTCCTAGGGTGGTTACGCTCAGTCAACCCATTGTATCTGTGGAGGAAGCCTTAGTTTTCATCCAGGCCGGACTTTATACATGGAAAAAGATACTTACTGTCCTAGGGTGGCAACACTCGCCCTACTGTATCTACAGAGAGACATGGTTTCCACCCAGGCTAGCCTTGTCATAAGGCTTTGTCACATTCATCTAGTAATTTCAGGGCTAATACCTTAGCCTATTTGCCATGAAATTCTATTGGGAGGCAATCTATTCCCAGGGCCTTGGCCCTGGCCTGAAAATGCTCTTAGCCTGAAAAATGAAAATTTATGCAACCACCACATTTTAGGACTGGTAAGTTGCAGCATGTGACATTTTTAGTTTTTGGGTCTATAAATCATTTAATGATAAATTCAGTGGACCATCTGACTTTTTACACAGTTGCTATTTTGATGACATATACATTATTTTTACTAGAAATGTCACCTGTAGAGCTGTGCTCCCATCATTACTACATAGAGGTGCTATAGCACAAAATATTAAACTAGAGTTACCACTTTTCTCTTGCACTGTATTTTACCTTTTACCTAATTGTATGGGGTTTGAAACCAAAAAAATTACACCATCCACAAATCTGGCATCAGATACGTACTTTGAAACAAAATGGATGTCTTTTAACCTGCAAGGAAAACTCAATAATGAATAGTAGTGGTTCACTTCATAAAAAAAGTATTGCTAAAATGTATAAAGCCATAAGAGTGTAGTCATTTTTTAACCAAGGTTCCAAGCTGCAAACCCTATATTACTTCTGCCTTCCAACCACCTCCTATAGAGTAACAACAAATGGGAATCATTCATAATTTTGAGGATATTACTGACTTGTCCTCCATATTCAATCGATAAACAAAGAGCTTTTAGAAAACTCAACATTTCATTGCAGATAAAAAGTATTAAAAGGTCAGTTCTGTCTGCAAAACCAAGAATACAGATTGCTTCTAGCACATGAGACTGTAATCAGTAAACACAAATAGGTAATAAATTATTCTCTGCTTCTCTTTATAATTGCGGTATTTCTAGCTGTGCTCTCAATTCTTCCACAGACCAGTTAGTCCTATAATTTTGTATGACGATATTTGTCATTTGCATATAAATGGATTTGCTGGGATCATCATTAATCATTCTAAGAAGAGAAATACTGCAAGCAACTGATATACTAGAGTGCATTCATTTTCTGTATCAGTTTGGGGAACGGCAGAAAGCAGTAGCTTGCTAAAGACATGTTTTGTTCCCTTTAGATTACAGTTTATCATTTTTTGTCTTATTTATGGAATGGGTTTGCATTTTTGGCCAATATTATTTTCACTTAAAGGAGAACTATGGGGTCAGTGTTTTTCCCCATAGTTCTCCTTGGGGTAACGGGAGGACACAAACTAGCGTCCTCCCGTCACCCTAAGCTCAGTATACCGCGAGCTACAGCTCGCGGTATACTGAGCTTAGGGTGACGGGAGGACGCTAGTTTGTGTCCTCCCGTTACCCCAAGGAGAACTATGGGGTCAGTGTTTTTCCCCATAGTTCTCCTTGGGGTAACGGGAGGACACAAACTAGCGTCCTCCCGTCACCCTAAGCTCAGTATACCGCGAGCTACAGCTCGCGGTATACTGAGCTTAGGGTGACGGGAGGACGCTAGTTTGTGTCCTCCCGTTACCCCAAGGAGAACTATGGGGAAAAACACTGACCCCATAGTTCTCCTTTAAGAAATCACAAGGAATCATTTTAAATTTGCCTACTGAAACTTTGACTGGGGAAACCTGAATGCAGTTGATATTTAAAGGAAACATGTCGTGACAGAAATATGGAGGTTTCCTTACTGATTGCCCTTGAAAATGATAGTTTGCTTTGCTGTTAGATATGTGCGGGGAAAAAACATTTTTCGGACGAATTTTCGTTATTCGGAGATTCGGATGTATCTGAATTTCCGAATAACAGAAATGATGAATGAAAACAAATCCAAATTTCCAAAAGTGAAATTTCAGGCGAAATTCATTAGTGGTAATCTACACGAATTTTCATTTGTGGGCGAAATTTCGTTGCAGCAAAGTGACATTAGAGAGGGAAAAAAATGTTTTTTTAAATGTCACTTTACTGCAACGAAACGAAAACATAACGACAACTAAATGAGCGTTCGTAAAGACTACCGCTAACGGATTTCGTCCGAATCTGAATCCCTATGCGAAATGACTTTTGGTCCCGAATCCCAAAAAACTAAATAATGCAAAATCGGAATCAAAACGAAACAAATCTAAACAAATGTTTTACCGGTGCACATTTCTATTTGCTGTTATTTAACCTACTGTTTTTAAAGCTGAACTCTAGGCAAACAACTAAATACACAAAATAAAATACATATTTGAGAACTGTTTTATCTGACAAGGATTTGTTTTTCTGTCCACCCCGTTCTGAGATTTACACAGTTCTGCCACACAGCACAGCCAAGTGGATGACACCACTTTCTTTGTAAATAATATATGTAAAGAATATAGTGGTGTCATGTTTCTGTTCCCAGCTTGCTGACTGGACAGTTAAAGGGCAGCAGCAGACTAACACAGTCATTCCTCTGCTCACCATGCTCTCCTTGTCAGCATGTTCTCTGTCAGCTCATTTGCATGCAGTGCAGCAGACCTAATTGGCCCCCAGTCCTACTCTTCCCTCTGAAAGTCCGAGTGCTGCTGTACAGGAGATTGCAAGAGATTGATATTGTCAAATTCTGCATACTTTCACACCTTTCTGTGCATGGTTCTATGCATTATTAACAGTCATGTAATTTTACATGTATTATGGGCAATCATGCGTTTTAAGGCACTGCTATTGTGATCAATAAACCTTAAAATGAGCCAGTGCATCAAAAAACAGACCGGGCGGGTCAGCACATGGCACAGATGTGAACTAGCACCAATTAAAGCAATGGGTAACCTGTATACATATGAGGTGAAATAAAATGCATAGGTATAAATACTATGAATACATATGTACATTCAATTGTGTTGTTGACAATGCACTTCAATACATAACACAAGTGTAAACTATCAAAATGTAAAACAATGTTTAAAACCGGTGTACATTCATTGAAATGCAATGACATGCTTGCTATAAAACATATGGTGGTGACTAGGCTGTCTCATCCAGACATGGCAACCTCCCTAGTCCTCTCATCACAGGTTTCCTTTACAGAACATTAAATATTGATAATTTTACAGGGAAAATCTAACTATCCACATGAGATCTCGCCACTGTAGCATAAAGGAGTTATCTTTGTGGTTCAGTAATCCTTAAAATAGACCTTTCACAGCCAGACTTTACGATAGGATGGATACATTCTTACAAATCAATGGCCCCTTGGGATCAATGGCTCTATAGCTCTGCTACTCTCTTAGTTTTTTCTGATGTGAGTCAAATGTAGAACATGACATAATCCTTTTGCAATCGCTTTTTAGTTGTTTTTTTTTTAAATTCATATGTTCTATCTAACTATTGTTTATGTTAATGCACTATTATTACTGCTTATGGTAGCAACATTTGGAAAACGTATTGGATATTCATAAAGCTTTTCCTTATGCAGCACCAAGGACTCCTATGTAAAAATCTAATTGCTACTATTCAAATATTCTATATACGCTAACCCTAAATCTATGTTGCAGTTTATTGTTAAGCTGGCCATACACTTAGGAATTAGCCAAAATTTTGTGGGAGGCCCTGTTGGCTCAACAAAACTTAATTGAGCAATTTAAAAAAAAATTTGGGCTGAAAAGTGACTGCAGCCAGTCAAGTGATATAATTGCCTTTCTAACAAGCCATGTATTTAAAAGGCACCACGTCTCCTCTCCCCAGTCACTGCTTACTGCTCCAGGTGAATAGAATACTTACTTACCCTGTCAGCTGCATGTCAGTAGATAATTGTATCTACTGCTTGCTAGCAGTAGATATATGCAAAAACTATTGAGAGTTTAATTCTTCTTTAAGGTGCATGAGAGCGCAAAACAAATAAAGCCGAGCGTGTTTTCGCTGTAACAAGACTGGTCACCTGAAAAAGGACTGTTCGATCTTGAAAGGAAACTGCAGGCACATCATGGAGCGCTACCTTTAAAGAGACTCAGGACAGTATACCACGCAGATGGTGTATTGACTCAGGCGCAAGAAGGCACATGAATAGTGATGAGACATTTTTCACAGAAATTGATTTTAGTGCAAAAGACAAATGGGTCTATTCACGAAGCTGCCGAGGGTAGCCGAGTGAATGACCGATCTGAATTGAAGTAAGCCGAACACTTTTCGGCTATTCACATCAGGCTGGTACGGCTAATTTCAGCCGTACATCGGCTGATATCAGCCGTACATCGGCTTGCTTCGTGTGGCTTCGGGTCGGCCGAACATGCTCAGCATAGTAAACTAGCATTGTTCCCGCCCTCTGCTGATGGACCTGATGGGGAACTGCAGCAGAGGGCGTGTACAAAGCTAGTTTACTATTGGCTATTGCAAATTGAAATAGCCAATAGTAATGTCCCAATGCTTTTCAATGGGAAAATCGTTTTTTTTTTTTCTATTCTGACATGCTCGTGTCAGAATAAAGAAAAAAAGACACAGCGGTGTTTCTCTCCTTGGCGGCCGGGAGCGGGAGACTCCCGGGGCGCCAGGGAGAGTTTGCTGTTTGGAGATCAGTGTCCCTGGTTAGCAGGTAACCAGGGACGCTGATCTCACTGCAAGTGGCCAGAGCCAGCCGTAAGATCACGGCTGGCTCCGCCCAGCTGTCAGAAGCAGGCCGAGCGGCCGGCCAATGGCTTTCAGCACGGCTCAGCCGAGCCGATGCATATGCGTTCGGCTTGGCTGAGCCGCTCGGCCATGATCGGGAGCTGTACGGGCTATTGTGAGTAGCCCGTACAGCACCCCATCGGTTCTACTGAACCGAAGGGGTCCTGGGGCAGAAGCTAGCTGAAGGATCGGCCGAAGCTACGGCCAGATCCTTCGGCAGCTTCGTGAATAGACCCCAAAGTTTCCCTAGCAAACGGGAAAAGTATTACTGCAGAAGGTAAAGGTCAAGGATTCTTAAACTGCATCACACCATCAGGAGACAAGCAGAGTATCCTTGTGAAAAAATGTACTGTATGTCCCAGACCTAGAAGAAAGCCTTCTATCAAGGAAAACCCTTGCTAATACTGGTCTCACAGTTCAATTCAGGAGGTGATGAATGTACAATCCGAAACAATAAGCAAATCCTCACAAAAGGAAAATTGGATGAACAGTTGTACAGATTCATCACCGCAGACAAACAAGTCAAAACAGCCACTGATAATCCACACAACAAATGTATCCATCTATGGCACAGATGACTAGGATACCAAAATCCAGAAGCCATGAAAGACATGGCAATAAAGACCCTGCAAGCTGTCATATACTGCTAAGACACATAGCATACTCAAACCAACATTGTGGGAAGACATAGAAAAATTAGAAAAATGCGAAGCCAATCAATGGAGAAAGGCAGCAAAAGAAGAAATAACTGCAGATGCACTCACCAAGGATCGTTACAGTTTCCTTCGAGAGAAGCTAAACGTCATATAGCAACGCATATGCTGTTGAGAAGGAGTGTTGGAAATGCAACAGCATATACTGTTATGTCTTTTGAGCTGTAGATGGCACTTCTTATCTATATGTTTCCTTCACAATGCTGTATACATAGATGTAATATTCTTCTAAGGAAGTCAAACTTAATTCAGCATCCTCAAGATCTCAGTACTTCATCTAAACACATAACCAACTGGGATAACATATGCTGCCGGGTCCCCTTCGGCATCGTACAGCTGTCGGGCACTCGGTCCATGACCAAGTGCCTGACTTTTCAGAGTGGTGATACCAAAATGACTAAATCATTTTGATGTCACTCGATGCGGGCCTCACCCCCCATGTCCCCCTTGTGATGCCGCTGTTCAAGGACAGAAAGCATAAGTGCACTTTGTTTTAAAGAGCACTTATCCTTTAAAGTCTTCATTTGTGATAAGCCTTTAAAGCCCAACTAAAGCCTCCCTACAAAGTAAATAAATAAATTCAGGGTACAGCCAGAGAGTAAATAGTTATGTTCTTTCATTTCTTTTAGTTGTGCTGAAGCTTAAGATAGAATCATTCTGTCCTCTGCCAGCCGGCATGATGAAGAATCTTACACCCAAAACATAGTGTGTTCCTCTATGGAGCACTTTTGTACACTGTTCTTGATGTCATTCATTATTTTATGGAATAAAGAAGAATATATACTGCTTGAATTGCAAAGTCCCTTGTGTCGGGGTTGAATCTTGTCCACAAGAATGAGCTGCTACACATGAGCAGTTAACAGGGGGGGTTACAGAGACAAGTGGAAATTTGAAAAGCAATAGCAAGAATGATTGTCTTTTACTTTATGCATCTGAAGACTAAAAATAAAAAGGGAATAAGAATGAAAGTATTTAACAAAGTCCTCATTATATGAGTTCCAGCAGAGTCCAGACAATGAAACAGAAGATGATTCTGGATTGCCTCTTTTGAAGTAAAGCAAAGGTTCGGTCCTTGATATTAATGGCAGCTTCTTCTTTTGATGGTAAAACAAGAGCTTCTTCTTTGATGTTACACAGGAGCATCTCAGCTTTTTATGGGCCCTCTAGGGATTGTCACTGAGTCAGCCCCTTACCCAATCAAGAAGACTTAGGGAGGTGAGCAGGAGGGGTGAAACTTTTTATGGTCCACTCGCCAGCTCCTCCCAAATTGTCCATAACATAACCATCACCATATTTAATATTCCCATACCACTTAATAAACACTAGATTGTTGTGTTTTATGAAGTTAGCTCCGGATAGAAACCAGACCCACCCTACTTGTGGGGTGTGTCTGCCTCAGAAGGGTGAATGTGTGTCTTTAGGTCTCTGGACTTCCAAAACCAACCATGCTTGATATTACACAAAAAAAGATAATTGAATATACTTCATTAATATAAATATATTTGATTTAACTGATATAGTATATTCAATATAGCAATTTTATACATACGTATAATGACGGAGCTCAGTCGATCTTTAAGACGTGTCTAGATAAAGACAGACTGAGTTCCATTGAAATGTTGACAATAAAAAGCTGATGCTTTGACTTATCTCCGCTGCAAGACGCATGAGTGCTTCTGTACCTAGTTTGAAATTGTATGGATATTTTTGTGGATGGGCACCCAGGCATTTACCTTACAAATAAAGTGCAGTGGCTACCCCTGGGACTATATATACTGTATGTATGTGTATGTGTATATATATACAGTATATACACATACACTATATTGCCAAAAGTATTGGGACACCCCACCAAATAATTGGATTCAGGTGTTCCAATCATAGGTTGCCACCTGTGCAATAAGTCCATCCGTGAAATTTCCTTGCTACTAAATATTCCACGGTCAACTGTTAGTGGTATAATAACAAAGTGGAAGCAAGTGGGAATAACAGCAACTCAGCCACAAAGTGGTAGGCCATGTAAAATGACAGAGCAGGGACAGCGCATGCTGAACCACACAGTGCGCAGAAGTCGCCAACAGTAGAATCAATAGCTACAGACCTCCAAACTCCATCTGGCCTTCAGATTGGCACAACAACAGTGCATAGAGAGCTTCATGGAATGGGTTTCCATGGCCGAGCAGCTGCATCCAAGTCTTACATCACCAAGTGCAATGCAAAGCGTTGGATGCAGTGATGTAAAGCATGCCGCCACTGGAAGTGAAGTGGAGTGAAGTGAAGTGGAGACGTGTTCTCTGGAATGACGAATCACGCTTCTCTGGCAATCCGATGGATGTGTCCTGGTTTGGCGGTTGCCAGGAGAACCGTACTTGCCTGACTGCATTGTGGCAAGTGTAAAGTTTGGTGGAGGAGCGATTATGGTGTGGGGTTGTTCATAAGGGGTTGGGCTTGGCTCCTTATTTCCAGTGAAGGGAACTCTTAAGGCATCAGCATACCAAGACATTTTGGACAATTTCATGCTCCTAAGCTAATTAGTAGGAGGAGGAGGCAGGCCAAAATTGTGTGATAACTGCATGTTGCACCCATTTTTTAGGTGTTTTTCAGGTGCTCCCATGGAAGTCTATTCGGACAAAAATTGAAATCGAGCCCCAATAAAGTGTCTGTACTTTTTCTGAGCATTGAGCAACATTGCTCAGATGTGAATAAGCACAATAAAATAACATTGAAATCTGAGTGTCTAGCATTGAAGTGCTTCTGGAAATGCACATCAAATCACTCAGGTGTGAATGGGAGCTTAGCAGTGACTTACCAGCCTTCCATGCTTTTATTGTAAACTAGTACTGAGAGAAGGCAACATCCACATTGTGCTTATATTTGAAGCCTGGGAGGCTGTCAAGGCTCTGCTGGGAGAGGAAGCAGGATGAGATAAGCTGCTTAGAAACCAACTGCAACCAGTTCTTTTTTTGTTTTGTTATGACTTTGAGGGTTAATTTCTCCACAGTGCCCTCAGCTACAGAGGTCAGCCAAGGCCTGATGTAATGCTCATTTGTTAAGAATAAGCAAATACTTAAATGTTCATAGCCTGGCCAGAGGTTAATTTTAAACAACACAGTAAGGTCACCTCCTTGCTTCCAGCGAAGAAGCAGAAATAGAATGCTAAGGTCATCTCTCTGGTTTCACCTCCTCAGCATGTTTCTTTTCAGCACATGTAAATACAGGGCATCTTATTGACCCCAGGTGCTGCCTCTTCTTCTCCAAATCTGAGTACTTTTGTAGAGGATAGTACAAGAGGCTGAAATCAGGTCAAATTCAGGTATATAAACGAATTGCCGTAAAATATATTTCAAGAATGTTATTGTTTTATTATAGGCAGTGACCTGCAACAAGTAAGAAGGTAAGATGTCCTGAATTCACTCTGACTTTCTAATCTATATACTCTATAAAATGACACAGAAAGTATTAAAAAGCATAGAGAACCAGGCAACTGGTATTTTTGAAATAGATGAGTGTTGGTTGTTTCTGTATTTCTCCCAGTGCAAGATTCTTTCAGAAATAATAGGAAAGTCCATGATTAAACAGCTTCATCCATAATTAAAAATAATCTCCATCCAGATTTTAATTAGTTTTAAGTTAAACACCGGTTACTATGGGTATTCTAATATTCTCATCTTGTGTTTGCCACAACTCTGCCAGATGTCTAAGTTATGTTGATTATGTTAAATTATTCAGAATTATTCTTGCTTCACACAGTTTAGTGGAATGATGAACAGCTTTCTCACTCTTTAGTTTCTCAAGTCCCCTGCCCTTTAATGATTATTCATTTACAGAGTTTCTGAACTTCTATTGAGGACAGATTGCTGCTGTTTATTTGAAGCTAGTCAAGCTTCAAACTATGTACTAGCCCTATTTAAGTAAAGTTTTCAAAATAAGAAGGATGTAAAAAATGACTAGTCGTGCATGAAGCAAATAAATAGACCGTCGGGAATAATGAACTATCGGACTTAGTAAACGTCATGAAGATGAAATATGCATAACTCCATGCTGCTGAAATCCAGCAAGATATTTTTGCAATGCTAAATATTCATTGGAAGACTTAATGGTATTTATGAAGTTACAAAGGCTAGAGCAGATGTTTTTCTGGACTGATTAAGTGACTGTGTCATGTTTATCAGAATGTTTAGAGAAATTATATTTAATCAGAAATATGATAACTCGGTTTGCAAATAAATATTTGAAGAGAAGAGATTATCTGACAAGTTTAGCGGTTCTTAAAGAACTTTGTACCTGTACTATAACAAATATTAGAAGCTGTACTGATCCACAAACATTAGTTTATGAACAGTACAATCATTTAACCCACAGAAGACCCTCGGATATAACAATCCATTCCAATCTACTCAACTGTCAGAGCTCATTCCCATCTCATTTTAATGGGCTGCCAATGCACCACAATGGAGCAGAAAATAGAAATGCACTATTTTTAGCAAAGCAGTGGCCCTCCCAGCATATGGCAGAGCATAAGTCCACATTCACTCCTATGCATTCCATTCCGTGAACGCACACCAAATGCGCACAAAAATGCAAACTTTGGCACGCATTGACAGAAAGGTAAACTTCTTCATTAACTGTTGAACACACAGACAGACATACGTGACATACCTGTGCATGCAGGCCTTCATGGGGGGTCCAGCTAATCGTACTAAGAATTAAAAATGGTGCAATCTTTACATTGTGAAGAGTATTGGAAATTAACATTGAACATATCCATATGATGCACATCAAATCCAGTTCTTATCTCTTAATGGTAGCTGGTAACTCATTAATAAGTCACCACCGAGTGTCGCTGAGGAATTTCAGCTTGACTAAATGTTAAGTAACTGCTATGTAAAGACTAAATTGTAAGTTTACTATATATATCAAATGTTTCTTAGAAGGTGTCGGGAGCTACTGGAACAGAAGTTTGTTATCCTCAATGAGCTGATCCTTGTAAACTTCAGTACAAAAAGGAGGCAATTAGAGAGGCAGAAAAAGCTAAGGTGGTTTTGAACTCTTGCAATAAGGATACTGCTAGCCAGGGGTGCCCCGAGGCCGGGTGTCACCAGGTCCCTAGACTGGGTGACACCCTGCGGTGTCGAAATCATGCGTGTGACGTCACCACGCGCTAATGTGTGATGACGTCATCGCGCATGTGCAATCTGATTGATGCCTGCCGGTGGCCATCTTGGTGAAGAGAGAGGGGACGTTCACCCGGCGGGATGAGGTATGCCGCCCGGTCCCCTCCTCTCTCCTGACACTCTCCAAGAAGAGAGGCAGCAGCAGACACCCGGGGGAGTTTATCTTCATTGTTACTATGAGAGGCCGTATGATGGATATGCACACACCGTGCGAATGATGAGTGGCATCTGATGAAGTACCTGTGCGTTGCATTGGTTCCCTAGATGTCCATTCCTCTATGGTCCTGGGTGAGAGAGGTGTACCCACCTAAGTCTGGTGGACTTTTTAATCTTGCTGAGTCTGCTCAGCCCTTGTTCTCAATCGATGCCTATCCTCCCTGTTGGCGACAGTTGCTTCTATGCATTTTATTTACATGTGAATTGTTTTGTTGATTCTAGTTGCCAAAAGATCCCCTGATGAAGCTTGAAAGAGCGAAACGAGTTGGGATAACTACCCACTACTCTTTGCCCTGGGCATGTGTGCTTTCATCTATCTCTGAATACCTATGTTTAGCAAGTATATGCTATCTTGGACATGTGCCTATTGTGTATAATTTTATTTTCAATAAGGGTGTTTCTTATTAGGTAATTGTCTATCATATAATTATATTTTAGTACTATGTGTTAACCATACATGTGGTTAATCTGCGGATTTGTGCGTTTTTGTAACTGTGTTGTTCCTTCCTACATATGGATCATGTTGTTGATCTTACTCTGTGTAATAAAATAATATTTTAACTCAATTAATTAATCAATCAATCATTATTTTTGCCTCCCTTGAAACCCCATTTATTCTGCCTTTCCTATATGTACTTATTGTAGGGGGTCGAGGCCTCTCTTTATTTTGTTTTGAGAGTG
Source organism: Nanorana parkeri (assembly GCF_000935625.1). Classification (NCBI taxonomy): domain Eukaryota; kingdom Metazoa; phylum Chordata; class Amphibia; order Anura; family Dicroglossidae; genus Nanorana; species Nanorana parkeri. The sequence goes on from NW_017306481.1 coordinate 854,517, forward strand.
CTTGTTGGGTCTGCTGTTGGGGTAGTATATCAATCTTTTATAAATATTCTAAGTTCTTCTTATATGGGACAATTTAATAATACAGTGTATCACCCTTATTTGAATTATCAAATCTCTGGTGGTGGTAAGTTGGTTAAATCTTGATAATTCATTAAACTTATTATCAAAAAGAACTTTCATGGTAGTAAGATACAAAATAACAATAACAAGCTTCATATCAGTTTTGAAAACAGTTACTTATTATAAATATTACATTTTTCTATATTTGAATGTATACATCTAGATAACTGATCATTGTAGGTGGTTGATTGATATAAGATTCTAGATATAATACATTTTAATTAAATCCTTTTGACCCTGTTTCACTTATGAGTTCTACCAGTCCATCTTCTAGAACATCTGTTCAAATAGTCATGTTATATGTTTAAGAAAAACTCAAACTGGTGTGATCATTTACAATTCAGACAAAGTCCTTAGCCAAGGATTATAAACTTGATAAATATCTATACCTAAGATACAGTAGTCCTAGGAGTACATGGCAAATATCTCAGGTGTGTTTCATTGTCTTCTTTCAAGCCTGTGTCTACACCCTTTATTTCGTTTTCTAGTTATAAAGTTTCAGACAAGCTTCTTTTAAGCTTGAAATTAACTTTGTGACCTGATCTTATAAGGTTCATACCAATTTTATATCAACATTTATGACAGATTTAATGACTCACAACTATCATGCCTTGCATTAAATGGTCATACTAAAGAATACAAAATATTTCTTGTATGCTGAGATTAAGATAAGACAGTTATTAATAAGAGTACAGGACTACATGAATTCTGATATCCATATTTGCTCTTTAAAGGCGTATCCAGACCCAAGAAAAAATGTAATATATTGCATTATACCAATCCTTAGATGTAGTGGCTATTCATTCTGTAGTCCAAGATAAGAACTAGGAGGCCTCTTTGAGATAAAACAGAAAGTGTGCAGAGGTCATGGGACAGCTCCAAATTTATGACAAGATCAAGGCCCGGGGTTTTTTTTTGCACTTATCAAACTGATAAAACAAAATATTTCCAATAGCATGTCAAACAGACCAAAATAAAGCAAATAAGAGAAATGTATTGTGAGGGTTTACATACATACACTTTAAGTCTAAGCATGCCAAAGGAAATTAGTTTGGCACTCAATTATTAGTGGCCCTTCAGATCTAATTAAAGAGAATCATGGGTCAGCAACTCTAATCCTAATCTGTATATAGTCTGATGCCTGAAATTCAATAACTGTCCATATTCTTGGGGTCCAATAGTGTACTGTAGTCCCAGTAGCAGGGGAGTAATTGTTTATGTAGTTTTTTCATCCCTTGTATTCAAAGCAAGTTAAATTCTTATATACTGTGTGTATATAAACTTACATGCACTTTACATGAGCTGCCCACATTTTTTGGATATTAGAGGCCATTTACATTCCTGTGGTGCATTAACATGTGTTATATTATTAGTTAATGTGCATTGCGTTAACACAGCCCTGGAAATCAATGGGTTGCCAATGTAATAAAACATCCCAACATCCAATGTGCCGCAAAATATTTAACACAACACCTCCAATGCATTATGGTGCCTTGTCTTAGTATATTGGATTGGCATTGAAAATGAAAGGCAATGCAATGCAGAAATGCATGTAACATGTATTGTATGTGCTCCTGTAATGCATAGATGTAAATGGACCCTAAATATAAAATTGTCAGTTTTTTAAAATTGTTCTAAAGAATTCAAAGAGACAAGGGAATCTGCATGTGTCTATAAATAAAGGTTTAACTGTTAGAGAAGCAGCATGTGTGCTTGCAAAAATCTCTGTACACAACACTTATCTTCTGGAGAGCAGGGTTCTCTGACTAGAAGTGTCAGGCATGGGCACCTCCTAAAAGACTTTAGTTTGCAAGTGGTGGTGGCCCGTGTGTTTCCTCATGTCCAGATTGGAGGACTTATGTTTTTGCATTATTGGCCAGTGTGCTGGTGTATTTTTAGGATTACTACTTTTCCTTTCCCCTTGATCTCCTCTTTGACAGGACATTTTGAATAACTCTCTCTACAGTCCAGGCACAGAAAACTAATGAGAATCCCTGAATATATTGAGCTTTCTAAAATTTTAAAAACTGGCAAATTCATACTGAGCATTTAATGAAAATGTAACAGCAGAAGTTAAACCTGCATGGTAAAAGTGACTGTAGACCCAGAAATATAGAAATGATATGCCCATATTTTACAATATTTTATAACTATAAAGCAAACTCGGCCCTGCCACCTTCCCTGGCTGCTTTACAACATAATGGAGCTGCTTTATTCTGTATAACACACCTTTTTCTGTGTCTCTGCCTGTTGGAAGCTTCACCTTTTAATAAAGGGAGGTCCCCCTTCCAATGGTTCCACTGTAACCAAACAATAGGACCTGTTGAGTATTGCGAAAGTGGCCACCCAGTCCAGTCCATTCATCTAAATACCAGTAAACTCTGATATAATTATTATTCTTATAATTAATGCTGTCATTCTTTTATACTTCATTCCAACTTATGGATATAAAGCCAAACATCGGAAACTTTCATGCAAATCACATACATTTTGTGTTGGCTACAGTGATTTTTCTTTTTTTATGGGATCTATGGAGCCTAGCAACATTGGCTATTTAATTATAGTAAGCTATTAATCATAATCAGTGATAAATATCAATGGAAACATTCTATGTTATCCTTAATTAACCATTATTTTACTGATTTATGGCTCAGAAAGAATACATGAAAACAAAGTTTTTGCAGGGATTAATACTGTTCACCTCTGAAAACACATAAAGCTGCTGTTAGTTATAAATCGCTCGTTACATTGTACAGATGCCTTATGAATAGGAAGGGCTGCATGACAAATACTGGACTCTCTAGGTGCTAAGTGGTTTGTATTCTTTATTGCTGCAGGCTGCATTGCTTTTATGATATTATATTCTGTGCCACTGCATTTTTGTGTGTGTTATAGTCAAGAGTAATGTAAAGCTGGTGCCCAGAGCTGCCTGAGTGTGTGCTTTCACACCTTCTTCAGTGAACCATGAGCAACATAAACTCAGGGTGTTCGTTTCACTAGGGATGAATGATTTTTGGTACTACATTCTGGCAATTTCAAGGTAAGTAGGAAAGGTATTGTCAGTAGGAAATGGCACGGGTAGCTGGGCACTGCTATGATGGACATGTGACAGTGTTAAAAAATATAGCGTACAGCAGGGAGAGGGTCTTTTTCTTTAAGTAACATGCTTAATGGGATAGCTTAGAGCTGCACGCGGTTTTACTGACAATTTTTACTACTGGCTTAGCAACAGTGTACATTTGGCTGTGGAATTATGGCCCTTTTTTTTTTACAATTAGCTTGGCTTACATACAGCAGCAGCATTCCAAGACTATGTATTTGAGTTTGAAAAAAATACCTTTTTCAGGTAGTTTTAGCGGCAACACATGCTTTTTCATCAAATGATAATATGCCTGAATTAAAAGGTAGCAACCACAACAGATCTAAAAGCTATGGGAAAATAAAGTTAAAGCCCTCAACTAAGTACAAATTGGGCAGTGGCACAGCAGTTTAATAGTATACTCTGCAAGCTACCTTTTGCAGCACCACACTACAATTTCCTAAAAGTTTAAAGAAATATCAAAACAGAGTGAACAAAACAAACCTCAAGCCCACATTCCCCACATGCCTACATTCCCCAAACCCCCTCCCATTCCTGTATCCCCAAAATATTTAAAATATAGACATCAGTTTTGTGTTTGCTAGAAACTGGCTGGCATGACAATTGGCTGGCAATTGAATCTGAGAGTAACCTTAGTGCTCCTTTGGTATAGTCGGATCTGTTTTGGATGGTAGTGATGGTGTTAGGTCTTAGGTTTTTATCCCGTACATTCAAAAGGCCCATTCGTCGATACTTTTTATCACGTAGTATACTCAGATCTCTTAAAGGTATGCTCCAAAGCCAAAAAATATCCCAACCTTTCCCAGAACGAACAAAAAGCCCTGAAAGAATTTGGTAAAAATAAAGATACCTTGAGATACAAACCATCCTCTAAAAATAAAAATAAAAAAGAATAAAAAATAACAAAAAACAACAAATAAAACCCTGGGTCCCATACATCCAAACGCACTATCCACTTCCCAAATAAAACAATTAGAATGGCTACAATTGAAATGACCAGGACAGAGCCTTGGGGGACCCCTACAGAAAGAGGAAGAGGAGGGGAGGAGTTAGATTTGTAGGTGACACTAAAGGAGCGCTTAGATAGGTAGGAGGAGAACCATGAGAGAGCAGAGTCTTGTAGGCCAAGCGAGTGGAGTTTTTTTGAGGAGGAGCAGGTGGTCCAGTGTCAAAAGCAGGAGAAAGGTCTAATAGCAAGTGTAAGGAATAGTGGCCATTGTTTTTAGCTGTTATCATTTATTTTAGACAGTTTATAATTTTAGAGACAATAGCCACAAATATTCTATAGCAGCTGGACAGTGTAGCTCCTGATGGCAGCTGCTAAACAAAGCTACACTATAACCACCCCCAAGTATATAGGGATCTGAATCCCAGTTTACACTACAACCCATCCCATATAATCTATAAAAAAAATTCCTGGCTTGGGTTGCCCAGCTGCATTCTCTTATTTTTCATTTTTTACTTAATTATTTACAATTTTGTAATACACTTTTAATTTACATTGTTAATGTTTTTTTCCTTTTAAGGCTGTCCTTGACCTGGTCAAGGGATAGGCAGGGACTGCAAAACAAATTGGATACTACATTAGGCAAGAAGGAAGTCATTGTCCCTATGCAAAACCAGAAAGGGTACTTTACTAAAACATGTGACTGAATATAAAGTCCACTGTATATATGAGAAAGCACATTCTTGATGTCAGTGCCATCCACACTTAAAGGCACGCTCTAGTCATAATTGACAAAAGCTAAACCTTGAAATGCATACAGGAAGTATTGCTTACCTACTCAGTACTTCAGCTTTTAATAACCGCACTTTTGTATTGCATCAGCCCACCTGGTCCTTTCTGTTAGCAATATTATGATCTGAGAACCCCTGTATGTGAGGAATTCTCAGACACACCCACTGCAGACATATTTCACATACAGAAAATTTGAGGGATAAACAATATGAGTACTAAGTTTCTTCCAGCTAATCCTTAGATTCAAACCTGCTTCGGGCATTTGAATGTGATTATTGACACATAAAGCTGAATAAAGTTGTGATGTAAGACATACTTTCACAGTGAGCAGTGTGACACCTGGATGCTGGGAATTACAGAGAACTCAGCAAAACTCAGCAAACCTTCTGACTTAAAACCACACTCTGGGCAAAATGATAAATTACACGATTGGACCACTGTACTGCTTGAGTCAAGTTGTATGCAGGAGCTGGCATGCTGCAAAGTAAGATTTTTATACTTTGCAGCAGCCTTCTGCACATAACACACAGCTTTTTAATGATAATGTACACACCCAATGTGGTATGGAAATAAAAATTTTGCCTGGAGTGTTACTTTAACATTTGCAGTGGTTGTCCTGCTAGTTCTATTCACAAATTCAGCGCGTGTTGAGATGTTGAGATGAGAGACAGAAGAATACAAAATTAAAGTACTTTAAAAAGATTATCTCCCATAAAAAAAACCTATGGCCCCTGTCTGTGTGTTGTAAAGTAGCCACTGCTCCAAACTCACTCCCGGGATAGACTACAAACTCATGTTTAGTTTACTAATGTGTTTTGAGATTGAGATTGTGGGAGTGAGCTTGGAGCAGTGGTTACTTTACAACACACACAGGGACCATGGGGAACAAAAGTAGTCACCCTCCAGAAGGAAGGACAGTGTCAGAACCAATTCAGAGATGATTTGAGGATCTACAGCCGAGTGATACACAAATTAGATACATTTTTGTTAATAGTTAAAGGAGAACTATGAGGTGAGTGATTTTCACTCAACCTCATATTTAGAGCCAACATGTGACAATGAAAAACTGTCACACGTCGGCTCAATAGATCGGGAAGTGAGCGAACACATACCATCGCTCGCCCACTTCTTGATCGTGTCCCTATCACTCACGGCTCCCTTCAGGGATTCCCCCCCCCCCCCCCCCCCCCCCCCCGACGGGAGGGGGGGAGTGGGGACAGCGCTGACGGGAGGAACGAACATGGAAGGGGCGGGTACAGCTGGCTCTGCTTCTAGATAGGCAGAGCCAGCTGTCAATCACGCAGCTGGGTGGATCTCAACAATAATGTCGGGATCCGTCCTGGCTGCGGCGGTCTCAGTATACCGCGAGCTGTAGCTCGCGATATACTGAGCTGTGGGTCACGGGAGGACGCTCGTTTATGTCCTTCCGTGACCCTTAGGACAACTATGAGGAAAAATACTTACCCCATAGTTTTCCTTTAAGGTACTTGAATGCATTTTTAAGATTTAACTCCTGAGTTTTGTGTCATATTAAAAGGGTTGATAAAGGCTGCCATAGAGTGATTTCTTGTCCAAGCAGATTACCTCAAAAAACATTTCTTTTTTGCTTTTGTGTTTCTTTTTATTGACTGTATGTGAAGATCCAAACAAGCAATCAGTTCAAATGCAAAACAGAGACTATGCAACAAATGTCCTCCACATAATTCACATGGAAGAAAACTCCCTTCACCTTTTGCAATGTTTGTGAAATATTCTTTTAACCAAAGTCATTGTAATCCGCGGTCTAACATGATGCATTTCACACATTTTTCTTGGCTGAAGGAAACAAGCTCAGAGGAAAGCTCTCTGGAGAAAATACAACCATAAATAGTAATTCAAATATAAATATATTTCTTCTGTCATGATGTGAAACTGACACCTGACAACCCCCCTTTGACTTACTGCAAAAGTGTGAAGAGCTGAACTGTAAGAAGCTTGGTGGCGATATTATGGCATTCCCCAGTGTGTGAAAACATATAAAGCAAAACCCTCTGGAGGGAATTTATCAAAACTGGAGCAGAAGAATCGGGAGCAGTTGCCTATGACAACCAATTAGCTTCTCTCTCCAGTCTGTTCAGCTAAGATTTAAAAATGAAAGAGAGACGCTGATTGGTTACCATGCGTAACTGCTCCAGAGTTTGTTGGTGTAGCAATGACCCTCTAAGTAGCTGCAGGATTTTTTAACAGGCTCCCCTGCTTTCCCTACTGGTGACCTGTCCTGTAGATGCACTCAAACCACTCAGTGTCCCATTGAAGACAGCAGACAGGGATACTGGATAACTAAAAACAGCTGCAAACATCCTCCACACACTAGATTTCACAAATAATTATTTAGGGCCAGACAGCTACTATCTTCCAATATCTTTTGACCTCTGTCACATGTAAGCTTTACAACTCTTTATGCCTCTGCCACAGGCTAGTGTAGATTCTGTTGGCCCAGGCCAGTGGCTACCTTTAAGTTTCTTTGGCTTCTGCCACAGAGCAAGTTAGGGATCTCAGGCCTCTGCCACAGGCCAATTCAGGACACTAAACGAAGAAACACACTTTCTTGATTCTGTCTATCTCATCCAGGCAAAGGGCCAGGGGAGCAAAGACTCAACCTCTCTGCAACTACTCCTATCACAGGTAGCAGCATGTGATGCAATGAATGAAACCCTTCATACGCATATCCTCATCAAGCAGAGCCTGGGAGGCAAGGAATGGACTCTTCATACATACATACATACATACATACATACATACATTATCACCAGGCAAAGCCTGAGATGCAAGAGCTCTTCTAGAAAGTTTCTCCAAGTATTTTTTCTCTTCCTAAGCTCACATCACTGGTATAAACCTCTCAATGATTGGTAACCAATATCCACTGGAGAACATTTAACAGAAGAGGCAGAAGCAAACAAGATCCTCCGGCTTAGGGGAGACCTAATGATTCCAGATAACATACCCAAATCTCAGGCTGGATACAGCTTGGCTGTAAACACTAAACCCAGGGAAACTTTAGTCCAGGTAATCTGCGGTTTTTGTAAATGTTTTAATATACTTTTCTAAGTGTAATTATTTATATTTACTCTTCAGTACATAAGTAGTCAAATGTGGTCATATTATATGGAATACAGGAATGATCTTTTTTTGTATATGTCGAAATGATACAAGTTGCTGTGCATTTTGCACTGCTCCCTGTGCATTCTCAAAGTACTATTTTCTTAAAGTACTCTTTGAAAAAGTACTGTCAGCAGCACAAAACACAATAGATGATACTCCTGTGCCTTAACAAAGAGCATTCGGGTATCTTGGTCCTGCCGTTATCCTCCTTTTAAGACTTGCTTTATGAATGTGTTTTTGTATAGCACCAACATCTTCTACAAACCTTTATAGGATACATAGAACCAAGCATGGCACTAAAGGTTACAATCAAGTGTTCAACTATAGCCAAACTTGTTTGGACAAATTAGCAGTGAAGCCATCTACCCTACCAAATAGCATTTTGGAAGTAAACTAAATCACATGAAGGTTATCAACAAACCTCAAACCGGCTGGGTCCCTCATTGTAGCACAGGACTCCAGTGCTGTAGGATAACCTTGAGCACCATTCTGCTGAGGTTGTCTGGCAAAGAGGTTCCCAATATCTTAGCAAAAACACCAAACCCCCCTTTAGATTGCCCCTTAGCTCAGTAATAATGGGAGGCTGGAAAGGTTGTTTTCAAATATTTTGCTGTCTGAAGGCCAGCCAACCTTTTTTCCTGATGATAAGTCCTGCTGTGCAATTGGCAGGGTACTGAGTAACAGTAGGTGAGGGGTGCTATTTGTGTTAAGTCAGTTAGAGCTTCTTTACAATAAGTATTAAAAGCAATATCCAGACACACTTTTATCAAATTGTAACTTGCCTGGGACACATTACAATCACTAGATCTGATTATATCATCAGGCCCTCAGCTGTGTGAAGACAACAAGGTAATGTACTAGGGAAGACAAGACTTTATGCGGAAAATACTGCCTTGCTTCATCATTTTTCAAATTTTCTTCTAAGAAATTAGAAATAGAAATATAGCAGAAATATACATCATTACCACTTGCAAAATATGCTTCCTTATGTTACCGAAGGTTTTCTGAACTGTAGGATAATAAAATGTGTCCTAAGAAAACGTGTGAAATCCAGTCCTTTGTATCGCCTGAAATACTCAATTTCCACATTTGTATTTAATTGGTTTAGGAATATTTGTATGACAGTAATATAAATTAAGGGTTAAGGTTAAACAGTACAAACGTGCCATAACTGGTCTGGGTGGCAGTGCCATTTTGACACCCTTGTGGCTATCAATTGATAATGTTATTACATTGTTAAGTTATGAAAAATTACATATGGATTCAATAAATTGTCTGTATTTTGTGAAATGAAAGCTTAAAATTTGTCAGTGTAAGTAAAAATACGATCAAGGAAGATAAAGTAAGTTCTAGAAGATCTAATTGGTGTGGAGGAGGATGTCTCATCGCCTACTATTTAAATCTCTGACAGTTTATTAAAAGTTCTGAAGCATTTGAATTTACTTTTCCCAGTGAGTAATGATGGTAAATTTACAGTTGAGAATACAAAAGCTTCATACTTTATTCATACTTTATAGACATGCTGTGTGTGTTTAAGAAATATGCATTGCTTTTTAAAGGAGAACTATGGGGTGAGTGCTTTTGACTCATCCTCATAGTTCTAGCCGACCTGTGACCTGAGACTGTCACAGGTCGGCTCAGCTGATTGGCAACTGAGCGAACACATACCGGATTGCGCTCACTTCTCGATCCTTTCACAGCTCTCTGCCGTGACAGGGGAGTGGCTTGATTCCCCCATCCCCGCTCCGATCCTCCAGCGCTGACTGGCGGAACGGATGGGGAGGGGGCGGGTACAGCTGGCTCTGCCTCTAGATAGGCAGAGCCAGCTGTCACTCATGTAGCTGGGCGGATCCAGACATAATTGTTGGGATCCGCTTCAGCTGCGGCGTCTCAGTATACCGAGAGCTGGAGCTCGCAGTATACTGAGCTTAGGGTGACGGGAGAACGCTAGTTTGTGTCCCGTTACACTAAGGAGAACTATGGGGAAAAGCCCTAACCCCATAGTTCTCCTTTAAGTATGTATGGGAAGTTAGGATGTAAGCAATCTTATCAATGTATGTTAATGTAAAAAAAAATTGTTTTTATTTACATATATCCTCAGGGAGCAAACAAATTTATCCTCATATATAACCTCTGATTGAAAACAATAGACGTTCTGCAGCAATGGTTGGTAGCCTAAGACCATGCGATCTAGTCTGCTTAGGTTTGGAGATGGGAGAAGCAATTATTTTCTTAATGACAAGAAAGTGGTACTTTTTTGCTTTAAATAATGTCATAATTTGGTAATGCCGCCATATGTTCTCCTTGCTCATAATTGTGCATTTTAATGATAGGCCCACTGTAAATGTTACCCACCCACTATTGATAATAGACCTGTCCGTCAAAATACATTTTCTCCCTGAATGCTGGTTCGATGGCAGATATATGATGTGCACAGCACAAGACTGCAAATCCTCCAGTCACCTACTGGTTAAGGAACGGATGGGGAGGGGGCGGGTACAGCTGGCTCTGCCTCTAGATAGGCAGAGCCAGCTGTCACTCATGTAGCTGGGCGGATCCAGACATAATTGTTGGGATCCGCTTCAGCTGCGGCGTCTCAGTATACCGAGAGCTGGAGCTCGCAGTATACTGAGCTTAGGGTGACGGGAGAACGCTAGTTTGTGTCCCGTTACACTAAGGAGAACTATGGGGAAAAGCCCTAACCCCATAGTTCTCCTTTAAGTATGTATGGGAAGTTAGGATGTAAGCAATCTTATCAATGTATGTTAATGTAAAAAAAAATTGTTTTTATTTACATATATCCTCAGGGAGCAAACAAATTTATCCTCATATATAACCTCTGATTGAAAACAATAGACGTTCTGCAGCAATGGTTGGTAGCCTAAGACCATGCGATCTAGTCTGCTTAGGTTTGGAGATGGGAGAAGCAATTATTTTCTTAATGACAAGAAAGTGGTACTTTTTTGCTTTAAATAATGTCATAATTTGGTAATGCCGCCATATGTTCTCCTTGCTCATAATTGTGCATTTTAATGATAGGCCCACTGTAAATGTTACCCACCCACTATTGATAATAGACCTGTCCGTCAAAATACATTTTCTCCCTGAATGCTGGTTCGATGGCAGATATATGATGTGCACAGCACAAGACTGCAAATCCTCCAGTCACCTACTGGTTATCCATCATTTACTGTGTATTAGCAGTTGGGGGTCATAAGGAAAGGGGAGAAGCTTATCTTGTGTACCATGTTCTGCTGGCACCACTAGCGGAACTACCAGGGTCGCAACGGTCACGATCGTGACCGGGCCCTGCCATTCCGCCTGTTGGGGAGGGGCCCAGAGAGGAAGGAGCACGCCCGCACACAATCATCCTGATTGTGTACGGCCTGACCCGCTATGCCCGAGCATAGCCTCGGGCACTAGCCTGCCCAACGCTATGCATCAGCCTGCTCTGACGGATCTAAGCTTGTCCGAGCAGAGCAGTGAGTGAGAGGGGCCATCGGCACCAGTGGCAAAGCTGGGGGGGAGCATGTGCAGCAACCCCCACAGCATCAGGACGGGTGGGGGGGATTTGCCTGCTCGTCGGTGTTCCTTCTAAGTGTCGACAGAACACCGGCTCCCTCCCTCTCTCCTTCCCCCGCTCTGCAGGCACTGCCAGGGCCAGCTGAGGGCCCCGGGAACGAGGGGGAGGAGTCTAGGAGCGGTGTCAGGCAGAGGTGGAGAGAGAGGATCGACCTGGACACAGAGGGTGGGTGAGCTGCCAGCAGCCCTAACCCAGGAATCTGTCACCTGAGACCCTGCAGAGCCCTAGTGAGAGCGCCCGTATCCCTGGTGAAACCCCCTGTATGCCTGTTGAGACTGCCGCAGCCCTGGTGAGACCGCCAGTATCCCTGGTGAGACCGCCCGCAGCCCTGCTGAGACCGCCCGCAGCCCTGCTGAGACCGCCCGCAGCCCTGGTGAGACCGCCCGCAGCCCTGGTGAGACCGCCCGCAGCCCTGGTGAGACCGCCCGCAGCCCTGGCGAGACATCCCGTATGCCTGGTGAGACTGCTCACACCCGCATGTTAACCACCATGGGAAAGAGTGCTGAGTGTCTGCCTGCTGGGAGCTGCTTTAAAGTGTTATTAAACCCTCAGGTGTTGTTGCATATATGTACGGCTACCAAGCAGTAGATATATGCAAGAACTTTTTTTTTTAAAACAAACCCTTTCAAACCGTTTTTTTTTAAAAAAGGTATCAAAATCATGTTTTTTTGGGGGGGGGCTTAATGGTTTCTTGCACCGGGGCCCTGAGGTTTCTAGTTACGCCTCTGGCTGGCACCTCTACATCTGAACTGTTCACACGTTTGTGTCCCAATTAGTGACTGGGTGAATGTATGCAGCTGAGAGAGAGTGTGGTGTGTAGGCAGAGATTATTATTATTATACAGGATTTATATAGCGCCAACAGTGTGTGCAGCGCTTTACAATATAAGGAATGCATTACAGTTACAATACAATTCAAGACAAGATGTTAAGGAGGGCCCTGCCTGTGAGGGCTTATAATCTAAAAGGGAGGGGCAAGTGATACATGAGGAGGTAGCTGTGTGGGGATTAATTGTTTGAGAATGTGATGGTCGAGTGGTTAGGTTGAGGTGGGATAGGCTTCCTTGAAGAGATGAGTCTTTAGGGATCACTGTTAGTTCCTGTTTTTACCCTAACATCAGTTCTGTCTGATGTTTAGGGTAATACTTCTCTTAGTTTGACAGGTAGCTGCCTCTGACGGCGTATCCAGTCGGGGTACAGGAATTGCCATCACAGCCTCTACCTAAGGCTACATTCTTATGTTTGGTATTATTGGTTCTAATGTGGGTTTGTCATGTTAATGTAATTGTTCCAAATAATTGTTTTATTATTATTATTAGTATCATTATGTTAGCATGTGTGTATGCATTGGAATCTTGGAAACCTAAGTGACATTCATCCATTCAGCAAAAAAAAAAAAAAAAGACACCCAAAAAGGAGATATGTCTTGTAAACATCTTGTAACCGGAATTCTCAGAGCTTTGTAACAATGCAGACTGAACTGGAAAAATAAAAAACTAAAGGTATCATCATGGTCATGGAGAAAATAGGGCTAGGGGGCGTGACCTAACGCTACTTTCTTATGTTTGGTATTATTAGTTCTAATGTGGGCTTGTGATGTTAATGTGATTGTTCAATGTTAATAACAGTTTCAATCTATGTGCTAATATTTCATGGTGCTTGCAGTAGCTATAGATTATTATTATTATTATTATAATTTTTATTATTATTACTTTACCATGTGTGTATGAATTGGATTTTTCTCTGTCAATTAAATAAATTATTAAAATACTAAGAGCTGCAGCAATATCGTTGAGCATTTGAAGAAACTTATCAACCTAAGTAACATTCATGCTGGAGAAAAAAAAACCATAACGATAATATGTCTTGTAACGGGAATTCTCAAAGCTCTGTAACAATGCGGACTGCACTATAAAACTAAAAATATAATCTTGTCATGGATCACTGTAATACTTGTAAGGCAAGGTTATTAGGTACAGATTAACTAAAATCTTCTACACTTTATTAATTAATTTATAAAAATACAACGCTTATGCTACTGTGAATATGACCCCCCAGTTCAAAATACATAAGCACTGTATTGTTACGCAATAGAGTTATTGTTCAGTTACAGTTTATGAAGAAGGTTTTGGGACCCGTGCACTCAGGGGAACCAATAGCATCAAATGTCAGACGGTTCCATTATATTTCCGAATATTGCTGTTTATAAAGGTCACTGTAACTTGAGGCTGTTTTATACAATTTTGGAAACTGCTAAAACCACAAAGAACTCCAACGACAGCAATCTGACCTAACATAAGTGCTTGTTAAGCGCATTGCTCATTTCTGGTAATTGTGAAGACTAAAAAAGCAAGGTATGCTATGATAAAGTATAACCTATTTTGTTTAAATGCCATGCTGAAAATTGCTAGCTTTAGTCTAATAATTATCATTTTAACGTTAAGGGAACATTTTGGTATGTTAAAGTAGCATTTTCCATCATTAGGGCAAAAGGTGAGTCTGCTCACCTAGAACTGCCTGTATATTATATTGTTTTAGATAATGGTCATCACAAAAATGTCCAGCATAGTCACATTGTCTTTTTTATACTTCTTTACTTACCTGTTTTACATAAAACGTGATAAGGGGTCAGTTACTGCTCATGGCACCTGTGCTTAGGAATACTATGGCCATTCATCAATGTTGCCCCTACATAATGCTGTATGTACAACATTGTGCCAAGTAACAACTCAGTGACAAAGTGTAGCATACCGCCTAAGGAGCAGCATATAACAGTATGATGGATCTCCCTGTGTTTCCTCTGTGATGGACCTCAATCAATGAATACACAGCACACTATCACACTTGAGAATGAGAACACCTCAGTCCCAGTGTCGGCTGCTATGGGTTACCACAGCACATTAATCGCCATGTCTAGGGGTATCCTGATTCACTTTACCCATTAGCACTTACCACCCTATATGGTGACCATTAAAAGCGATGTCAAGACTGTAGATGTGATGCTGAAGAACTGGTATTAATGAACTTCAGGCAGGATCATCCAGGCTGATGTAGTGTTAGGATCATCCAGGCTGATGTAGACTCCTACACAGTAGCTGTCACTATTCACAGCATGAAGAACACCTAGTACAGCAGCACTTGAGATAGAAGTCACCAGTCATCTTCATCCTTGTCATCAATAGTAGCCACTGGGCCTCCAGACTCAGGCCTCAGTGTCCAGGCCTAGATCCTCCCAGCATGCACCACTGGCCATTAACCTCTCACTGATTGGCTAGGGAGCCATACAGTACATTCTGATTGGTCGGGAAGCCGGCTCCATGCTCCCTCATGGCACTGCCCGTCAGAGGGGGATCTCCCTCTGGCCGGAAGTTCCAGCATCAGGGAAGGTATTGGAGCATTTGGACGATTACGAGTACTCACCCAAACATTTGGTATTGGCACCGATATCGATACTAGTATCGGTTTTGGTGCATCTCTAAATATTAGTAAAGAGCTACTATCAATACACAGGTAAAAAAAAAAATATTCACACTCTAGAATGTGTACATTATTCTCTTTTCAGCCCTTCATAAAACATATTTTTTTTATTTGGATTCTGTATCGTTGGAGTCTTACTTTTGGGCTTACAACCTCTGCCTCTGGGCGCACAGGTTACCTGTGAATACACAAAGAAGCTCATCTGTTCCTATCCATAATATGGATTACACTTCATATAGCTTTTACAGCGGTGGTATTTAGCCTTCCAATTGATGAACATCTGACTAGAACAGATATATCGTATGAAATTAATGGTAAAAGCCGCACTGTATGAATGAAACCGCAAAAGTGTCAGATATAGTAGATATTGACCTTGAAGTAATGTGATACAATGTGTAAAAATTAATGAAGAAACATGTATATAACATGCACCTTAGTGTAAATGTAATTGCTACAAAATATCCAAGTGCACTGAATATTAACTGTGAATCAATGTGATGCAATGTGCAAAGAATAACAACTAGAAAAACACATGTGTATAACATGCACTACAGTGAAAATAATAAATGGTTAAAAAATGTCCATGCCCCTGGATCTTCAATAGTCCATTAAGTAAATAGAAGATAAAACATTGGATGTAGAATAGACTCAGTCTCCTGTGACCATCAACAGAGAAATCTTCTGGAATGCACCTCACCTTTATCGGAGACCCACCATGGTCTATATGCACTGTTCCTCTGCACCGCGATCGAGGCAACAGTAAGTGAGACAGGGCCCGGGCTTATTGTTTTGTGTGAACAACAAGAATCTATTGCTGCAGTGTATTCTATATGTACTGTACATGTACAGTACATATTCCCAATACACTGCAGCAATAGATTTACAATTCTGACCTGCTAACATGAATAGATTAAATGATCCATAGTAGATAATATGTACATTACATGTAGTTGTACTATGGATCATTTAACCGATTCATGTTAGCAGTGCAGAATTGTGAATCTATTGCTGCAGTGTATTCTATATGTAGTACATGTACAGTACATATAGAATACACTGCAGCAATAGATTTACAATGATCTCCTGCTAACATGAATAGGTTAAATGATCTGTAGTACAACTACATGTTATGTACATGATATTTAAGTAGCCACAGGCCAGATTGCATATAGTTGCCATGCTCTGTCCCGATGAAGAAAGATTGTTACAATTAAAAATATTGAGCTTCATGCTAAAAATATAAACGGTATTATCACTAAATATGCAGTTGCGTTTCTTATGTCTCTGCACTGGCTCCCCTGAGCAATAACTTATGGACAGGTACAGACATAACTCACCTGTCTACAATAGCCAGGGTACACCCCTGTTCCAGATTGGGTCTGACAGTCATTAAGGTGGAACATGCTTGTGTTGTATGCTTCATTTCTCCATGATGTTCCTAAAGGTGCACTAAATTAAGAGTATCTCTAGGCAAAACCAATATTTTTTAAAAATGTTTGGATAGATTGTGGAAGGGTTAGGCTCTCTTCAGTTTTTATTTGCTGTACAGGTGAAACTCGAATAATTCGAATATTGTGCAAAAGTAATTGCAGTAAGTGCTGCAAAAGGGGCCCAAACCAAGTACTGAGTACATATGCATGCTTGTACTTTTCAGAGGTCCGATATTGTTCTATGTACAATCCTTGTTTTATTGATTGCATGTAATAATCTACTTTTTTGAGGTTGTGGATTTGGGGTTCTTGGGGTTTTCATGAGCTGTAAGCCATAATCATCACAATTATGACAAATCACGGCTTGAACTATCTTGATTTTCATGTAATGAGTCTCTCTCATATATTCGTTTCACCTTTTAAGTTGCATTAGTGAAATAAATGAACTTTGCACGATATTCTAATTATTCGAGTTTCACCTGTATGTGCCTCCAATGGGGAGATTCACCCCTCGATTTGTGCTTGGTGACCATTGTCGCACAGAATGAAATGGGAAATCAAACATTTTATAGTTGCTGCCAGAACAAAAGGTGAGGTGAAATGTTTCAATGGGGACATCTGTTCCGGAAGCTATTGTCTAAGGTGATACTTCCACAAAACGAAAGCAAATTTCTCCCATGGTACACAGACAACAAAAAAGGGGCACCACAATAGCTTGCAGCACTGGAGTTAACCAGACCAAATCCCGGTCAATACACTATCTGCATGGAGTTTGCATGTTCACCCTGTGCTTGCATGGGTTTCGAGTTTCCTCCCACATTCCAAAGACATGCTAAAAGGTTCATTGACTCCCAGCTTAATCAGCCCTAGTGTATGTATGCATGTAAGATAGGGACCTTAAACTGTAAGCTCCTTAAAGGCAGGGACTGTGTGAATGTACAGTGTGTGTAAGTTGTCACTGCTATATAAATACCTGTATTAAATAATGTGCTGATAAAAAATGTGTTCCCTCACCCCTTCTAAACTTCTCTGGCTGCTGTGCTTGGGTGGGGTGGGCGCTCTGAGTTCACCCCAGCCTGCACAAAACTCTGACGCCATGCCCTCCTCCTAACACCATTGGTTGTAGGGAGGTGCATTTCCCGCCCCAGAGCTTTAGGAAATGGCCCCGCCGCAACTTCCAATTGGGTTTGGAGGGGGAGGTGGAAGTCTTGGGTGAACTGAGCACTAAGCCCAGCCTAATCTTTCCTTCATACCTTTTGGCTGGTAAGTTTGAAATTGCCTACCCAAAGAACTTGTTCATAGTTGTTACAAATACTGATTTCTAGTATTAGAACCCCAGTGATTCCTCAACTAAATAGGGTAAATTGTGAAGCTAAAGATGCACTTATTTTTTCAGCCTAATGTTGCAGAGTAGATGTGTAGAATTTATGTATTTCTCCATATGAAACCATGTTTTTTTTTGTTTTGTTTTACAGAAGGACCCTGTTAAGGAGTATGAAGGCTGAAGACAATAAAGTTTTTTTTTTATTTTTATACAGGAAAATTGGATGACCCTACACCAGCTATATGCCAAATTTTTCATAAAAGCATAACACAAAAGGTTAATTGAGACCTTGACGGGTTTAATGCACATAGGTGCTCAGTCATAGAGTCAATTCATGTCTTGTGTTATGTTTTTGTGAAAGAATAAAGAAAGAGTTTCAACAAAGCTGAATTCATCCAATTTTCCTGTATAGTGCTTGTCAGCAAACAAGCTGGATGAGCAGGCAAGCATGGACTATCCCGCAGAGGCACACTGCTCTGCTTAACTTGTATGGATCAAAGTATTATGTGTCCAGCATTTTTAATATGTTAGTCATTGGAAGATGAAGAGTTTTGCATACTTTAATTCTTTCTTTCTACTGGCCATGCCTACACAGTGATTCCCAATGAACATTAACTGGAACAGCCTCAAGACATAGCCCCAAAAATATATATGGGGATATATATATATATATACACAGGCTCGGCCAGCAGAAAGAAGATTTTGGACGCTTTCAGATGCTGCTGTAAAGCAGGCTATGGTTATGGGGCACAGATAAGTATGTATTTGTGATGGGGTTGCTTTCTGCAGGTCAGGGGGTCTAGTCAGGGAGGATAAGTGTACTTTCTCTGAAGTACAGGTAACCTTTAAGTGTCAGGGTTAGGTGCAAGTGTTAGGGTTAGGTTCAGGGTTACAATTACGCATTAGGCTTTGGATTAAGTGTTAGGGGTTAGAGTAAACATTAGGTTTCAAGTGAGAGTTAAGCTGGTCATGTACCCTGCTATCTGAATGTGCCACCTCTATTCAGTCTCCTTTAAATCTAAAAAAACTATATAGCAACGATCCCACCTAAGCAATCCACTAAAGTTCTATCTAGTCAAGTAGGCAATTATACCACATAACTGTTGCCTTATCTAAAGAAGATTGTTTAATTAGATTGCAAAGTGGATCGCCAACATAAAGAATGACTACATCCTAGAACAAAGATTTCATATATTGCAGCATATCAGTCCTTAGATGTGGTGGCTGCATTAGTTTTCTTTTTCTTTTTTTGTTTGTTGGGGTACTCTACAGGAGCCATGTGTTCGTGTGAGAGCAGCGGGCTGGATCTCCAGTGTGCTGCCAGCTTAACCTCTTGCCGTCCGCCCGTAGTAAAAAAACGGACGGACGGCACTGCAGCATCTGCGGGTTGCCGTCTCCAGACGGCAATTTTTTTCTGCTCGCGCGCGCCCCCTAGCGGGCACGCACGGGCAGAAAAGACCCGCTAAATGCACACACCCGTTACCGGGTGTTTCAGCAAATAACTAATTTACAAAAATCACGCACATACATATTATTTACTTGTTATGCAGCCAGACTGCCTAATAATTATATAATACATGGCTTTAATTGGGATTAATGTCAAATAAATACAAATGAAACCTTTTCTCAGTGTGCATTTTTCTTTATCCATGACTACTTTTACAATTATATTGCCTTTCCTTTATCACAGAAATTAGCTGAGAGATCTTACAGACAACACTACAATCTCTTTTCCTATACCACAATATATCTTTTATAAATGGTCTTTTTCCGTCTTTCATTTTTAAGATGAACTTTACAGAAAAGCAAACCAATCTGTGTTTCTTTTATATCTATTTTTGGTCTATTCATTTGGAAGCCAATTATGTTGGCGAGCAAAATGATTTTTGTTCCTTTTATATCAGCTGCCGACACCAGTGAACTGCTTTCCTCTGCACATATCTCAAGGACAATATGAGAAAAAAATGGAAGTACGTGTTTTTTTTTTTTTTTTAGAAAGGTTGGAAGCTGAGTTTAAGAACCCTTTAAAGCAAGACAGAATAGAAGGATAAACTATACTTAAACAAAATGGATTTGGTATGTTAGAGGCTGCTGTGTATTCTTACCTATTTATTTATCATCACAGCAGTGTTGTTTACCAAACACCACTTCAAGTTTGCTTGTTATAGGATGCTGTTGATGTGGAATTCACATTGTCCGCGGCAATAAGGTATTGAGGGCAAAGGACAGATTTTACAAATAAAGAACTGTTGCCTCAAAAAAACATGGTCTCAAAGTACATCTAAAGTCAGTGGAGTATTCAGGGTATGGAACATGCCCTGGGCACACCACTTGAAAGAGGGTGCTGCACCACTCAGCAGTAGGTATATTCTGCTGTGTTTGTGGAACATCTAAACAAAAAAGGCTTAGCAACCAGTATTACAACCAGGCCCTATTGTGCTGTCAGCCGTGAGATTCCTCAGCCGACAGCTACATGCAGGCCCGGATTTCCCACAAGGCCACCGAGGCCCGGCCAAGGGGCAGCTACATGTAAACAAAAGGCTGGAGTTTTGTGACATCATTGACCTAATAAGACCCCATGGCCATATTCAGTCAATGACATCGCCAGCAAACCGGACCCTTTGTTTATATTCAGTTGCCAGACCAGGAGCTGCCATTTGTGTCAAGAGGTCCATCAGGTTAGGATCGTTGTGTGCAGTCAGTGTGTTTTTTGTTTTGGCAGCATTTTTCATCATGTTAGATCTACGTCGCTGGACAATGTAATTGATGATGGATGTGCAGCATGGAACTTTTTTTAACAAAAGCTTGTCAAAAGTGTCAGTATCTTTATTTACATTGTCATGTATTTTATGAATGAGCAGGGGTACAATGTATCCCTGGGTGGGAAAGCCGGATATATTAAAGGGGGCTTCCCAATTCCGATAAGATCCCTGCCCAACATCATTCTGGTGACCGGATGTGGGGAAAGGACCTTGTGCAATGCAGGAAAATGCAACTCAAAAGACATGGTGTAAAGAGGCAATGAGCCCTCAACCTTTTCTGCTCCATTCAAATCTGTCACATGGCAGCACTCCCAACAAATTCAAGTTTGGAAATGTATCAGTTGAATGAGCATTTAGATATTTTGTAATATTAATGTCTTAAGGGGAATTTTTCTTTTCAAACATTTAATTAAGTGTTTTATATACTAAACATTTGAATACAGTAGATATTAATATTTCTACTATCACAAAGGTTCATGTACAAAATAGAATAAAAATAGCATACCTCCTAGATTAGTAGTTAGAAAGGTTCACACAGTAAGCTTATAACAGTGATATTAAAAAAAACAGAACCTTCATTAAGAAGATATTGAGATAGAACCGGTGAGATGAGCAGTGTGTTATTTTATTTAAAGGAAAACACCACTTAAAAAAAAAAAAAGAAGATAGCACATATAATTGCTACACAAGCCATTTTAAAATTATTTTACGTTTTTAAAAATTAGGTTTCCATTTAAAATAGCAGCTACTGTAATTTTCTAAAACTGTCAAAAAAATTTAATGCAACACGGCGACCTTGAGGTGTCATGTACATAGTTGATGTACAGAATGCCCACAGAAATTGAATTTTCTGCTTCTGTGATTGGCTGACTGATTTTGACCATGTCTGCACTAAGATACAAGTAACATTTTAGGCATTCCTTGCAATGGAATTTATTATTTGGTGACACACTCCCTAAGGCTTAATTACTACTAAAGGATGCAACTTTCCTTATTAGAACCAGGGCCACCATTAGGAATCATGGGGCCCCGTACAGTCTACCTGGCAGGGCTCCCCACTCCCCATTTACATATACATGCATGCCCTACACACAAGTGTTTATGGCGGGGGCGGAAGGGTTGCTGTTCATTTTTTAAAATTTAATATTTATTTACTTTTTTTGCCTTTTAAAAAACATTTTCACTTAACTTGTGCTATCATAAAGTGGCTAACAAGCCCTATGTGACAGCATTTGAGATGACAGTTTCTTTATGAAGACATTAGGGGTTTAAAAGACCCTCGATGTCTCCATAAACTACCTCCTGCCTTCCAATACACAGGATTATGCTTGGTCGCCTGTTTCCCTGGCACTTTCAAGCTTGTGACAGCTCTGAAGCCGGAAGTGATGAGAACACAGTGCTTCTTGCTTAATTCATCAAAGAGAAGATCGCGCAATAGACTTCCTTGATCTGCTCCCGCTCTCCATCCTGACACCATTTACCGTGGTCCTGGGCCCCCCAGAGGCGCATGGGACCCCAAAAATCACGATTGGGAAGTGCGAAGGGGGGCGGCAAAATTGCAGGCTACTTGTACTTGACAAGTTGCGCAGGCTTGGGGGCAACTGTTTGGGCAACCCCTGATGTGCCCCCCTGCTTTTATTATAGGGGGCTAGACCCAGTGCAAGAGGGCTGGCTCTACTCCCTATTGGCAGCCCTGATTACAACATATAAAGTCCAGCAACTGATTATAATGAGTCAGGAATCAGTTTTGAGAGGACATGGTGAAACAAACTGCTATTTCTTCAAAACAGAAACATGTAGGAATCTGCATCAAAGTTTGGTAAAATGTTCCAATGTACACTAATCGCCAAGAGGGGATTGATTTTTTTTCTCAGCAAAAGTGAAGTTACTCTTCCAAGGGTCCATATTTTTTTTTAACAAAGTCTGATTTTCCAACATTATACTGCAACAGTGGTCCACATTCTTGATAAGGGAGGCTCATGTGTGCCCCCCCCAACATCACCAGATGGCTGCATAAAATATTCAGTTACTGATTCAGGACATAATCATAGACAGGAGAGATTACATGAGACTGCTAGAAACCACTGTTATTAAAGCCTCTTTACCCTTTATCACTGATTCCATAATTTTTCTCTCTATTATTATTATACAGGATTTATATAGCGCCAACAGTTTGTGCAGCACTTTACAATATAAGGAAGACATTATAATTACAATACAATTCAAGACAAGATGGTAAGGAGGGCCCTGCCCTTTTAAAAAAAAACCTTGTGCCACATTTGAGGTTTCCCTCATCAATATCCATTATAAAAGAAAAGAAAAGGAATGGACAGCAAAGACAAAGTAGGAAAGTGTGAAAGAAATAAACCTAAAACTAGTCAGTCTAATTAATATTTTTCTTCACCTAACTAATGAAACCACAGACTGCTGTCTTTAGGGGTACAGAGGGCAGCACAATAAGTTACAAGGGGTCGCAGGTTGGCCACTAGGGGTATAGTTTGTTTTTAATTTATTCAGGATAGCTAAGACGTGACCAGTTCAAGACTTACCACTGGTGACTTCCATTAATGTGACGATGTCGCTGCCAGCAAAATAATGTGATTGATATTTGAGATATGAGAAATGTTTTTGCTGCAGATAGTAATGTGAGGGGTTTTTTTCAGCTTCAACCATAACAATCAGCACGAGAACCAAGCCCGTGGCTAGCAGACAGAAGTATTTTTCAAGTAATTAGGCGATATTCCTTCTGACCTGCATCAAGCAGTATATAACATGTTCATCCATCCATGGAATATTGATTTGACATGATGGCCTGGCTTTTTAGTACATTAGGAACTTGAACCGTCTTTATTTATTCACAGCAGTTCTCAACAGACACAATTTTTCTTGTAAATCAAAAACAGCAACATTATTATTCAGTTTTGGGATTTTCAAACATATCAGTCGGGGAAACCTCAAGCAGTAACTGAAGATAACAAGTGATTTTATCGAAGTATGGGATTCGCAGTTTGAAATGGATAAAGGGAATGTAGATAATGATGCTGCTGAACATAAACAGTAAGGCGTAAAAATACTGCACTTTTGGAGACTGTATAATTGGAGCCAGGACCAGAAATGCCGACACTCCAACAACAATAAAGGCAAGTGGAAGAAAGACCTGTAAACAACACAAACATATTGATTATTGTACGAATGTACCCTCTATTTGGAGTCATCAAAGGCTTTATATAAGGGTCACTTCCCAACGAGGTACTGTAACTATTTCTGACCCAGTTTTTCGTGCCTGTGTTTTTTTATGTAGGTGTTTGTTTCTAGCCCTATGATGTAGACATAACACAATATGATTTTCATCTGGGATAGCAACACACACAAATAAATACATTTAGATAATAAAATAAATTAGCAGCATTTCCATGGTGCCTTCAAGGAAGCAAAATCAATTGCTAACTTGTTTGTTCCTTGCAAATTACTTTTAAAGGAAAATAAACTAAGAACTAAATATAAGTAATAATGTGAGAAAATCATTCCGGAGATTTTGAAAATATATTAAAAAAATTGATAATATGATATGATTTATGAAGTATGGTTCTGTTTCGCTTTATTTTTTCATTCTTTGTATCTTGGCTAGTAAAGACAAGTGTTTAATGTGGATAATTAGATCTGCTTCAAAGAGGAACTTTGACAAACAAAACAAAATTGAATTGGAAGCCTTCAACATTTCAGCTGTGACTTATTGACAAAAATATCATTGGACATTCAACCCAGGGAAACATTAATCTTTCTGCAGCTCTTCAATAAAAGAATGCTTTAAAGGAAATGTATGGTGTATTTTCTGTGAGCACGTATTATGAGTTATTAGGTTTATTGTACATTAATTTTATAATTATAATTAATGCTCAAATCATGCTTTTTGTTATTGTATTAAATGCAGAGATATGTAGATTAGACATTAGAAACAGATTAGCTGAGATACTAAAATAAATGCCCAAGGCCACATTCTCATGGCGGTTTTCGACCGTACACCGAAATAAATGGGCATAAATCTTAAGCAGGTTCCACAGATGTTTGCGGTCATGAGCCACCACTCAGCCTAACAGTTGGTGTACAGCCCAATGCATCCAAGAATGAGGCCTAACTGCTTAGCAACAGTTGCAATAGGATGTCAGCCACACAGGGAGTATAATAAGTTTGCTAACTCATGGACATGCATTGTGAGAAGAAGCAGTAAAGCACAACCATTGTGTAGCACTGCACTGAGCAAATATGCCTGCCTCCTTGTATATAAATAAAAACAAACAGAAACAAGGTTTTAAAACATTAACCTATTGTAATAAGATTATTTGCATTAATTTGATTACTTTTATGTTCATGAGACTACACTTTCTCTTTAAAGCTGAACTCAAGGAAAAAACTAAATGCAGTTAAACAACAGATTTGAAAACTCCTATACTGGCCAAAAGATATGTAATCCTGTTTGGCCTGCCTTGTGATTCTAGAGTCCCTGGCATGCTTTTAGATATCAGTGGCCCTTTGTGGATCTATTTTAATCTTATGGCAAATGGAGGTGCATGCAAGGGATGCAGAATCACAGCACAGATTGATACAATAACGTATGAAAAATGCACTTGTATGTAACTGAGCCCCTACTTTGGCCATAGCCAAGCCGGTGACTCCACTTTTCTTCACTACTGTTAAGCAATGCAGCTTAGTCACTAGCCCAGCTTCAGTCTGCTGTTTAAATAGTGAGAGATCAACACCTTGATAACAAGATCATCCTACCAGCAAGCTGCCAGCGCTAGATTGGAAACACTGTGCAACAGAGGAGAACTGGATTCAGTAAGGGGGAGATTTACCCACCGGGCTAGTGCTAATAAGATACGCTAGGCTGATGACCCTAATAGGATATACTCCACTAGGTCAGACGTCGTGCAGAGTGAGACCTATAGTCAGTGGCACTTGTTAGGAATTATAGTAACTATGCTGCAGGCTATAGGAATTATATATGCTATATTATATATCTACCTACTACCTCTTCAGACCTGCAACCACAGCCTCTGGCAAAGGGACATTTTCCAGCACCACCTTCATTTGCAGCTCTGAGAAGTATGTGACCAAATGCCAAGCACTGTAGAGAAATTATTTGCATTTGGGCACATGACATCTCAGAGCTGCCGGTGATGCCATAAGTGAAAAGATGTGTCACAATAAACTATGTCCTTATAAATACCAACCAATCAATGAAGCACCATGTCACACTTTGCACATAAATCTGTCCCTGGCATGGATAGGCTACCTGGTTGCGTTTGCCCCCTAGGTCAAAGGTTCCCAGTCCTCCCTTGCTGTGAAAAGCTATAGAGCCTACCGCGTGGGGAACTGCAGAAAGCTAACATAATGATTTATTTAGGGATATGTCTGTGTGTGCCCTTTGTACCAACCGATTAGGCACACAGACCTTGCCTACTTACACATGAGGGCTATCATGCTGGCGATATAAGGTTGCAATTATAATTCACTCCAAGCCTGAATTGTGAGACAACTATTATAGAGCTTATTGTTCAAAGACTAAAGAAATCTTTGTCCAAGTGATACTATCATCATTAACATTATTCATATTTGGGTTTTTGTCTCACCTTGTATGGGCGCTCCAGATTGGGCTCCCTGAACCGAAGAACAATCAGGCTGATACAAGTTAGTCCAACGAGGAGCCAACTACAAAAGCTGAAGTAATTAGTCAATGAGAGAAGGTCAGAAGGTATGACAAATATGCATCCAATCAGCGTGGAGAGGATCATCGCTGGAGCTGGAGTCAAGTGACGAACATTGAGCATGGAGATGAGTGATGGCAAATGTCCTTCTTTGCTGCCAGCATAATTTAACCTCCCCAGCATAAACATGCCGCCATTGAGAGAACCGAATATAGAGAGGGCCACTGAGACAGGTATAATCCAGGACCATGTTGGGATTACTCTATCAGCCCAAGTAACCGAGACAGCAGCTGCAATGACAGAATGGTACAATAATGTTATTTTTAGCCAGCGTGTTCAGAATGTCAGAGTACAACTGTAAAATGGCTGCAGAAATCAAAAGCAAGTTTTTCCATATTTTCTGCCTTGTACAAGTACTCCTAAATATTTTCTGAACAATTGCATATACCCGAATACATGACTAGCACATTTCCTTTAAGGGGGAAGTACAGTGAATTTTCATTGAGTAGCTTATTTTGAGTTATCATTGCAATGTTTAAGGGCCGATTCATGCCACAAACCACAAGCGGTGATGCTCTGAAACACACTGAATCACATCCCAGCCGCCTCCCTGCGTTCATGGGTGGGAGGGGACGTGGTGGTGTGTTGAAGTAATTGGCACCGCTTTCACGCTCCCCGCCCACAGTGAGATCGCCCGCACCTGATCGTGTGGCACATCAGTGCCTGTGATCCGGTCCAGTGCAATCTGCAAAAATAGTACTTGCAGCATTTTTGCAGATCACACTGGACCGGAACACAGGCACTAAAGTGCCATGCGTTCAGGTGCGGGCGATTGCACTGTGAGTGGAGGGCGTGGCTGCAGTGCTATTGACCTCAATGCACCGCTACGCCCCTGAACGCAGGGAGCTGGCCAGAATGCGATTCAGTGCGTTCCAGAGACTGACCGCTCTGAAGCGCACTGTTTGTGTTGTGAACCGGTCCTAAAGCTGAAGTTTAATCCGTTTATATTTGGCCTTGCCCTGGTTCCTCCTTCCCACATCAACACTCTGATATACATTTTAACAAAACCTTTAGATTTTCATTGCATACATTTTTTTTAGACCCCATTGGTTCTCCTTCTTTTTGTAATGCAGACAGATTAAGTCTGGTGGGAAGGGCCAGCAGGCAACTGTATAGCTTCCTGAAAACATCACTTCTTAGTGCTCCTTTCAAGAGCCATCAACCCTGATACAAGGAGTTGGATGA
Source organism: Nanorana parkeri (assembly GCF_000935625.1). Lineage (NCBI taxonomy): Eukaryota > Metazoa > Chordata > Amphibia > Anura > Dicroglossidae > Nanorana > Nanorana parkeri. The sequence continues at coordinate 882,141 of NW_017306481.1, forward strand.
CTCTTGGCAGGGGTTACGTGCCTGGGTATTTTTGCTGGCTGAAGAAGTGGTGGGCACTTTGGAGAGATGAGTATCAGTGGCCACGAAGGGGGGAAGGCCTTTTTACAGTCAATGTTACTTTGTCCTGAATGGGCAAAGTGACAGTGTTTCTTTAAAATCATTAAAAAAGGCAACCTACGTATATTTCTCATGACAGGTTTCCTGAAAATGGTGTAATACGGGCTTGTTGTGGCATTCCCTCTGCCTCACTATGTTAGGTTACACAAGCAGTGGGGAAGCCCGCTGCTGTGTAACCTAACATAGCTGTCAAAAGCCGGATGAAGCACCGCTTGTAATTAACAGGCAGAGCTCTGTCCATGGCAGGTTACACACCGGGGAGGCTTTCCCTGCTGTGTAACCTGTTACAAGCCACTCTGGATGGAGAAAAAGCTGTCAGCTTCAGACTTGAAGGTGACAGCTTTTTCTTCCATAATACAAGGTGAGGCTCTGCTTTACCTGCCCACTTGACCGCACATCCCTGCTGTAACACCAACTTAGAGTGAACTAACACAGCTGAAGAAAAGCTGCAGAACCAGGTCTGGTCTTTGATTTTGAATTGCATCTCTTCCTCAATACAAATTAGTAAACTAAACCTGAAATTTTAGTCCATAACAGGAGTAAGCTTGGAGTGGAGACTACTTTACAACACACACAGGGACACTGGAGAACAAAAAATAGTTACAGTGTCAGCACCAATTCAGAGATGATTTAATGATCTACAGCTGAGTGATACACAATAATGTACAGTTTTGTTCATTTTAAATTACTTGAATGCATTTTTAAGATTTAAATTCTGAGCTTAGTGTCACTTTAAGACTGGCACAGAGGCTTAAAAAATGGTATAGGAGGCCAAATCCAAACATCTCTTGCATCTGACCATAGAAAATCTGCAGATAATCTATAGGTGTATGGCCTTTATTCTGCTTTCCTCTCCTTTCAGTAACAACTGTCAGTGCTTTGAAAACTCATATGTGGTCAATATCCTGGACATTGCCAATTGATAGCACATCCATCCCTGCCAATTGCCTCAAACAAGAGCTGTTACATGAACCCGAACTGTGCTGCTGCTTGTTACATGCTCTCTATAGTCTAGTATATTCAATTGTATTTGTATTTGAAGCATGAATAAATAATTTGCACTAGGTCGCCTGTGGCTGATTTTGTTTCTCAGTTTTGTTGAATTTCCGCCGGCCTTAAATCAGGCCGCTAGGCTTTTAAAAATTGCTTAGAACCCCCCAGTGGATGGTGGGTTGATAAGATTGCTTGAAGCTAATATCTGGATTTGTTCCTGCAAGGATCTTTAGGCTGTTTGAGTCCACCAAACAATAATGAGCATTTTTTTGTTTTATCATTTAGAATGATTTGTATTTACATGAATCTGTTAGTAAGGCATATCGGGGTTGATTTACTAAAGAAAAAAAGAGATGTTATTCTGTGTTGAGGATGTTTAATAGGCTTGGGGGCCTGCTGATGCATGCTGGGAGTATTATTAAATATCTAAAGCACTTCCTGGCACATGGTTTTTCCTCTGGGGTTTTACCGTGAGAGGATGCAACAGTAACATTTTGTCTTATACTAGGCCTTAGAGCCAAGGAACCTACAAGGATCCCCCCTCCTGGGAGGGAACCTTGAAGATATTGGTTACCGACACAGAGAGTTCTCCCCAACATGGGAATGGTGATTTGAGTGAGTTTGAAAGCACCAGAGGAACTTTTTCAATGCTGTCCTGCCTTGAATTCTAAGAGATACCATTTAAACCTCAGTTGTCAAGGAGCCACTTTAAGATTTCCGAGTGCAGCCAGTGTGAGAGGGACCAAAAAGGTTAGAAAGACTTGCAGAAGACCAAGAATTGTGGTTTAGGTAGAATCTATGGGTATTCTGTGCTCGTTTCTTACGATTTTACATGACTAGTGCAAAAACATCATTTAAAATATAAAGCAAAGTGACATAATTCTGACCATTCAGAGGACAAGAACATTTGTGGAATCATGGCAGCTTTAACCATATGGGCAAAATAGTACAGTTGCCCTGTACCCCCTCAGCTACCTTTAACAATTCATTCTGTATTTAAAATCTTGCTGATACATTTGGGCAAAGCCACTTTCCACCCCTTTTTGTCTCTTGGACAATGGGGCTGTCCATCATAGTAATTGGCCAATAGGAATGTGAGGGGCCAGGATGTAGTTAACAATTGTATGGAGGCCTGAAACTAGATGTAGGCATAATGCTCCTACTGTTATCTTTAAAGGGTCATTAAACCCTTGCGTGTTTTTGCATACACCTACTGCTAGCAAGCAGTAGACATATGCAAAAACATTTTTTTTTTAAAGTTACCAAACAGGTTTAAACTTACCTGTGTCTTCGCTGCGCACTCCTATATGAAGATCTGAAAATTCTCTGGCGGCCGCAAAGGATCATGGGGCGGGCGCATGCGCGGTAGAGATATTCGGCCAGGAGAAGAGGAGAGGCAGAGGGTAAGTCAATACAGCAGCGTACATGCGCACAGACTCCGTGGGACAGGAAGAGACAGGACTCAGTGCTGGATCAGAGACCAGCACTAACGCTGGAGGGACTCCTGAAAACTACTAGAAAGAAGAAGATGATCGGATCAAGAGGCATCATTAAAGGTAAGTTCTTAAAGCAGCAGTGGGGGGTGGGAGGGGAATGTTTGACTTTAACGTCACTTTAAGTATATCCATATTGCAACATACATAACAATTAATAAACTGACAGCAAGGTCACCAGTGATACATGAGAATTACATGTAATACATACAGCTATTGAATCTTTTCAAGAACTTAGTGAACAGATGGTTTGAGTTGTTAAAAAAAGAAAAAAAACAGGTCACTGCAATAAAATGTTGAGATCAATTTTTAATTGAACAGGGCTTCAGAATTCCTTTATACCCTTTCATGCAGTTCATTGAAAGCATAATTAGTTGTAACACCACAGGAAGTAAAGCTATTCAAGTACTACTTCATGACACAACGGTCATTAGTGTAGGAAGCATTATTATTAATGTAGTAAGAAGAGGATATGCAGGATAACATCGCAGAGACTAGGCATAACATTACAAAAGGTTGACCTGCATCTAAATTTAAGACTTTGTGAGCTGGGTTATATTTAAGGAGCTTGTGTAGTTTGGCAAGGTCCATCTGTACAAGACGGCAAAAATAATAGTCATGGTCATCATTACCCACGTGTACACAAGGCACAGAGCCTTAGTAGTTGTAAGCAGCAAGCTTGCTGCACGGGGCAACAACCTTTTTTGTTGTTGTTGGGGGCACTGTTACCAGGGTCATTGCAACTGCACCAAAATAATAAATGGCACTGAATTTCCATAATTCAGAGATTCATCTAGGCACTGAAGCAGGAGTTGGCATCCATATTTTTTTGTTAAGCCTGTATTCCTCCATTCACTGTGGTCGAACAAATATCCTGCTGTGTTTGTTGAATTCTAACAGTGGCACTCGCTACTGTCAGAATACCCGAACAGTGCTTGCAGCTAATTTGCTCCAAGCACTGCTTATCCAGCAATTTTTCAGCCAACAGTGAAATGAGCCGCACAGTATGTTACAGCATGTCACAGACAAAGAGAAATTAAAAATTCCCTTCCTGGACTCATGCACTGTTATATTATTCCTTAACTTATTCCTGTACTCACCTCCTATTTTATTTTCCTCTACTTTGATGATAACCTAGGTCGTATGCTGGGTACAAACGGATCGAATTTTGGCCAATTTAGCATGAATCAGCCAAATATCAATCCGGGGTGACAAAAGTCAAATTTAGATTGTTAATTTCAATTGCTCATTTCACAGTTGGCTCCTCTTTTACCTTGTAGGTACATATACCTTATTTCTGTGATACATGACGTGCAGCTGTTTTAGCCACGATCGTGTTCACAAGCATGGGTGGAATCGCAGCGGGAAAACGCGCAATCCGCCCTGCCATTGGAAAATAATGGCACTCTCAGCACGATAGATACACACCTATACGACTTCTGACCGCTCGGCAATCCGCACGAAATCAGGCACAATTGCAGCGCAGTGGGGAGTCGCATAGGTGTGCACCGGCCCATATAGTAGAGTTGTAAAAATAAGTATACCATTACTTACCACCTTAAACTATATGTTTTGTAAGAAGTTTTACTTTAAACTTACAAATATCGAAGAAGCATATGACGCTAAATTCTCTACTTATTTCTGAAAATAATGTACCTGAGGATATAAGCTCTCTGGGTGTCAGGACGGTAAGGTATGAGATGTTCACCAGCAAGTAGAAGACAATGATAGCACACATGGCTGTAATTACACTCCGAGGAATATTCTTGCTTGGGTTTTTTATTTCCTCTGGAAAACAGAAACCAAAATTAATCAATAAAATGTACTGCAACCTTTGTCATAGGAAAATGCTGAACAAGTGATCTATGGTTCAGGTGAAAGAAACCATTTGAACATTCAGGCTTTCTATCATATGTTTCTGCTGCCTTGAATATTTTCAATCTTTAAAAGAAGAACATTGGATAACAACACAACTTTTCAATCCTAAAGTGACACTGAACTCAGAAGTTAAAGCTTAAAAATGCATTCAAGTACCTTAACTATTAGCAAAATGTATCTTATTTGTGTATCACTCAGCTGTAGATCCTCAAATCATCTCTGAATTTGCGCTGACACTGTCCTACTTTCTGGAGGGTGGCTACTTTGGTTCCCCATGGTCCCTGTGTGTGTTATAAAGTAGCCACTGCTCCAAGATTGCTCCCGTGATGGATTACAATCTCAAGTATAGTTTACTAATTTGGTTTGAAATTATAGTCTATCATGGGAGTGAGCTTGGAGCGGTGGCTGTTTTACAACACACAGTGACCATGAGCAACAGAAGTAGCCACCCTACAGAAGGAAGGACAGTGTCAGCACCAAATCGGAGATGATTTGAGGATCTACAGCCGAGTAATACACAAATAAGATACAGTTTTGTTAACAGTTAAGGTAGTTGAATGTATTTTCAAGACACAACTCCTGAGTTTAGTGACACTTTGATATCTTGGGTATTGCAGGAGTGTAACTGCAAATCATGGTGCTCTGCAGCAAAATATTGATGGGCTCCCTTGCTGCTTAACACTCCAACAGTGTACTTAAACTCCCCTATCAGGTGCATCTGGAACTGTTATTTTACCTCTTTCTCTGGTTAAACTACAAATATATAGCTTGAGAGATAGGGTGTACAGCTTCAGGGAGAGTCATCTCAAATATTTGCTATTACATGCCCCATCATCAGTAGACATGCTATATTAGTAAATGGGCAGTGGAGGAGTGGCTTCTTCTCTTCTCTGCCTTCTTATGCCCTGTATAGAGCCTTGTCACTGACCGCAAAATCAGTCAACCAGACAGCAAGACCATACACATACTGTATGCAGCACTAGAGGGATATATATCACTCTATGAGCTAGAGGAAAGAGGAGAGATGGCTGCCTGTTTAAGAAACAATTTCTTGATGATGGCGTAGTTAGAAACATGGCAGACCTTGTAGGTAGTGGTCAGCTAATGCTTTTTCTCTAGTGTTGGGTAGAATGGGGAAGGGTTAGAACCCTGGTAAGGTTTTTATTGTTGTGTCCTATTAAAGAGATCCCTGTCCCCAGGAAATAAGAAGGGGGGAAACAATGGGGACACTATTTCCTGTGACAACTGTAAGAGGTCAAATTTATTCTGACTTTGGGGGAAGGAAATCCACTTATTACCTCTTCTGTTACCAGGACAGGAAGGGGTGGGGGTCAACTCATCAGGAGCACAGACAGCAATTTAATCCTTGCAAGGATTCAAATCCTTCCCCCTTCTATCTAAAACCAGAAATATGTTTTGGCTGGAATTCCACTTTAATCTTCCAAATTGACTAAAATATAAATTTGACATATTTTTACATACAGTCAAGTTGTTTCAATTGGTAAACTTTTTATTTTAAAGTTATTTATAGGATGAATGCTTGTGGTATTGTTCTTTAGCTCCAAGTATCCCAATATACTCTCTTTTCACAAATTCCTGCACATGCAGAGGCGGTGGAGCAAACCCCCAACACTTCCAAATATAGCAAAGTGAATTAATCCAACTTGTTTAAAGAAGAACTATACACTTTGCAGAATAACCTGAAAACAGATACAGTTTCTTTCAGATACCCCATGCATACCATTGTAGTTAATGTAAATGTAACTGAAATCAGCTGTGACTAATTCTGAACAATGTGGTTTTATTGTGGCATAGGCTTTGTTTGTCTGACATCTAAAGTTAAACAGACAGGTACACAATGTACAAAACAACACAAATATCCAAGAACATTTTAGCGGACCTGATTACATCTAATTATAGCTTTACAATACGAAGTGTTGCTACACCGAGCAATTATTGGCATGTATACAATGTTATAGTTGAACATATGTACACTTAGTAAGAAAGCGCTCAGCTGGAAAGCTAATTCCTTTCCACCTAGGGGGTAAACAGTCTGTGTTGTCGATTGTGCAATTAAAGTGCAGCATATTTTACTTTGCCATAAAATGCACTTTAAAGCAATGAGTCTCATTTACAATATCATTAGAGAATTTCCCATCTGTGAATACATGCTGGAAATAGCTTCCCACTTAAATTCATCAAACCACATACCGGAGCATTGTCTTAATAAATTAAAGCTGGCAGAAATAACTGATTGGATAAGTTTAGGAAAGCAGTTTGCGCTATGAGATGAAAAACTTCCAAGTGTTTAAATTTCAGTATAGACCAGAACTTTCATCAGTTATTTATCCAGTGAACCTTACAATCCAATATCCTTATAAACAGCCGAAGGCCCCTTTCACACGGGTGCCCTCCATTCCGATCAGCAGGGGATCCGTGCACAGATCCCCTGCTGATCGGAGCAGTATGGAACGAATGTCACTTTTGTGACATCCATGTCCATCCAGTTTTGGAGGAAAAAAATGAACTAACTAGACCTATGTTAGGTCTATGGGCAGTTAAATGTGAGTGGATATATGTTTGTTTACATCCAATTACCCCCGATTCGCCATGATCAGGTCCACGAATATAGAAGTCTGTTCCATTTTATCTTCCAGATCTAGACACACTCAGGGGTAATCGGATGTAAATGGACGCACATCCATTTACATCCAAATATCCATAGACCATCATTGTGTTTACGATCAGGTCCTACTGAAAAATTATCAGAAAGACCTAATCAGAATGGCATGCGGAAGGAACCTTATAGACACGCCAGGGCCAGGTTAGGCAACAGTCAACATATAGTCTCATACAGACAGAGTTCAGGTTAAATTCTTATAACGAGCTCTGTGTTTAAAGGTATCATTGCTAACCACTGCACCAAGGAGCTGATATTAATGTATATTGATCTATTTTTTATACAGAAGGAATGTCCTGAGAAGTTACTTTTAGTGGTTACGGGTGGCCTGGAAACTCTGTATGATGAGTGTTGGCACGGGAGCAATAGTGGCAAGTTAATTGTGCTTTAAAATGTTAAAAGGCAAAGTATAGTTTATTTCTAGGGAGTACATATTTTGAATTATTATTATTGCAGGATTTACCATCTGTAGACCCATCATTTGTAACTGAACTGTTGGCTAACTTGTGGACTTTCATTGTAAGAAGCACTGCAAAGCAAGACACAGAGGCTGTGTATGTACGTAATGAGCAGATGTAGATGATACCATATACATTGTGTTTAAAATTTATACATAGACAAAACTAATTTTCTTTCAGCCTAGGGTGAAATAGGGCAGGAATAAAGACTTTGTCAATTTATTCTTTAATGCCTGTGTCCTGTTGGGGAGATTTCATTTTACTTCCTGTCCTGCAAAAAAAACAGGAAGTGAGGGAAAATCCACTTTCTGATTTCCAGAAGACACTACATGCTGGAATGCAGTGTTCTAGCCACCAACAGAGATGTGCTCAGATTGCATTGTGAGATGCAATGGGGGAGTGTGGTGCTCTGCTTATAATCAACTTTTTGTAGAATCCAATCTAAACTAGCACAGGTTTGAACTTTGAAAATCGCAATCATGCTCTGCAGACACTGGGTGGCTGCTACTAAAAACCATTTTATCTATAAACAGATACAGTGCCGGGATTGGCACAGATTAGAGAAAGAGGTACAGTAGTGGTCAGGAGAACAGGCCAAAGTAAATAAAAATTAACAAGATGAGCAGCAGTCTGATTGCTGATTTCCAATAGGCCTTGCCAACTGTCAGCCATAATCTGGAAGTAAGCAGTACAATCAAGCATTGCAATGAAATATGGAGAACCACTGCTGTAATGCTGAAGAGATGAGGAGATTGAGCAGGCATTCCAATTTGAGATATGACCGTAGGTACCAAATGGCACTGGTCACACACAATAGATAAAATGACTGATAAAGGTATTTGACAAACATCCCAACTGTCCCTCATTTGGAACCTAATCCCTCTGTCACTCTTTCCTCTTCAGTTGTCCCTCTTCTTGGTCTGATGTACAGATAGCTATGAAAAGGTAATATTTAACTGTCAAAAGTGTTATTATAACCTACAGCCTTTATCTTATCTCTTACTTATCTTGTTTGGTATTTCAAAAAGGCAGTATAAAGGAAAAGTATTAGAATTCTGGGTGTAATCAGTCATTTGTTTCATGTAAATAGGGGAGTGGGCATTAATGTGGCAGATGAGGTTTAATGTCGATAAATGCAAAGTAATGCACTTTGGAATAAAAAATAAACAAATGGGTTATACAATTATGGGTATGCCGCTGGGGAAGTCAGAAATGGAGAAGGATTTGGGGGTCATTGTAGACCACAAACTGAAAGGTAGTTTGCAGTGCCAGGCTGCTGTAAACAAAGCTAGCAGGGTCTTGTCCTGTATTAAAAAGGGGATGTATTGCAGGGACAAGTCTATAATTTTGCCACTTTATAGATCATTGGTTCGACCTCATCTGGAGTACGCGGTCCAGTTCTGGTCACCAGTACTAAGAAAAGATGTCCTTGAGTTGGAAAAAGTCCAGCGAAGGGCAACCAAACTAATTAGGGGTATGGAGGACCAGAGCTACGAGACGAGGCTACTAAATTCAAACATGTTCACATTAGAGGTGAGGAGATTAAGGGGGGATATGATTTCCATGTACAAAATGTTTAATGGTGGTAGCAACATTAGCGATAAACTGTTTAAAATTAACTCCGTTACAAAAACTAGAGGCCATCACCTAAAATTGGTGGAAAAAAAATTCCAGCACAAGGTGCGAAGGGGGTTCTTCACAGTAAGATCAGTTAGGGTCTGGAACTCACTGCCACAGGCGGTGATTTCAGCAAATAATGTGGAATTGTTCAAGAAACTTTTGGATGATTTCTTAAGGGACCGTAATATACAGGGGTACGGGTACTCCTAGAATGAGATCCTAATAGGTTGGACTTGATGGACTAATGTCTTTATTCAACCTCAAATACTATGTAACTATGTAACTATGTAAATTCTTCATGGTCCGCATACCTTGGGGATGTGGCAGAGGTGGGTCAATTACCTAAATACATTGTACTGGAAGGTGTCCCTCTTTCTCATCTCAGAAAGTTGGGAGATATGCCAGAATTATTGAACAAGATATGAAGCAGGAACAGCATGGACATGTGGTTTTATCTGTTCAGTAGTCTGCAATCTCTAATTGTGTCACTGTGTTTTATTAATAATCATTTTTTACCTACCTGACCTATGACTCAGCAAACAGGTCAGACGTAAATGTTCTCTAGTAGGACTGCTGTTTACAGCTTGGATACATATTTCTAAAGCACTGTGCTTCTAAATAGAACTTAAAATAGCTTACTCAATGTCCATAGTTCAGATAAGACTGACTGCTTAGTGCACTCCCGGGGTGGTGTTGTTAATGGTGGGTCAGTGTGCTGCTCCTATTTTGGTTGGACCAGGGTGTCCAACTGTAATACTGAACAGAAAAAAGGAGAGAGCAGGAGTGCAACTGCCTGGTGCCAGGTATTGGATGGAGAATGATGGGTGAATGAGGGTGTGTGTAAGTGAAGTGGAGCAGGGGGTGTTGAGCACTTACTTAGCCACAAACAGAGCACTTACTCAACACCCCCTCCACCACTTCACTTACACACACCCTCATTTACCCATCATTCTCCATCCACATACCTGGCACCAGGCAGTTGCGCTCCTGCTCTCTCCTTTTTTCTGTTAAGTATTACAGTTGGACACCTCGGTCCAACCATAATTGGAGCAGCACACTGGACCCCCATTGACCACACCACCCCGGGAGTATATGTATCCAAGCTGTAAACAGCAGTCCTACTAGAGAACATTTATGTCTGACCTGTTTGCTGAGTCGTAGGTCAGGTAGGTAAAAAAGATTATTAATAAAACACAGTGACACAATCAGAGATTGTAGACTATTGAACAGATAAAACCACATTAACTTGAGCAGTTGATTTTCATTAAATTAAAGGCAAGAGCCCATAGCAAAGATTGATCATTTTAACTGGGATGTCTGCTTTTATATTTCCTAGATATTAATGGATACCATGAACCCTTACTTGATTTCCTGCATGATAGTTCCCTTATGATTAATGGAAAACACTGATAAAGAATACACACAATTGTGTTTTTCCATGTAGCTTGGAACAGAACCAACAGCTTCAGGAGATCAGCAGCACCAAGATGCACAAAAGGATAAAAAAAAGTTAAAACAGTATTTTATAAAAGCAAAAATGGCAATTGTTTATGAATCACAGTGCTCTATTTAAGTTAGATGACATCTAGTTGGGGTTTAGATCTACTTTAACAAGCATGTCATATTTGATATATAATACACAGACATGGTCTGGGGAAAACATTTTCCTACATATACACTATAAAAGTAAATGCTTAATAATATTGGAAGGCATTACATAGCTTTTCTGGTATGCATCCTTTCACCTAAAACAGCTGATCATATTGAATATTACACTGCCTGCACAGGACAAGTTTTAAATAGATCAAGTTATTTCAGATTCAATTTGCTGATGTTCAGCTTGTATATAGGAGGAATAAAAATTATTTATTTGCTATGGAGCTAGAAATATCAGTTAAAGAATGACCAAAACTACCTGTGTTATGCAGTAGTACACGGACAGAACGCACCATCCAGAGAATTCCAATACTTCAGACTTCATTGAAATTCAAAGCAAATCCAGTATAACAGTGAATAAAAGTGTATAAAGCAACAAATACCAGCACTGCACACCCCCAACCAGCTACAAACTGTCACATGTTTCACCCGTAGGTTTATTCATAGAGGTTATTATTAACCTGTGTTATGCTTTATTGCATAACACTCAGGGGCATAACTGGAAATCGCAGGGCCCCATAGCAAAATTTTATATTGGCCCCCTTCCCAGCAAACTGCGCACGGGCTTGATGTGAATAGGCCCTTAGGCTCTGTTCACACATTAGAAGGTTTCCGCGCGTATTCGTATGTGCAGAAACATGCTAAACATAAAAAACAATACATTCCAATGTATCTAGTTCACACCTGCGCAACGTTCACGTAGTACGAAAACACTGGTCGCGCAAAAAAGTCCAAGCACGATAGTCTGCCGCAAACTATGGAATCTGCGCGTATGTTAATATTTGCGCGTTTTTATGCTGCGTGGAAAATGCAAACGTTATGTGTGAATGGTGCCTAACACTGCCACACCAATGAAAGCTGGGGAAATGGGAGGGAGGGTTATATTTTGTAACCCTACTTTCCCCAGCTTTACTGGGGTGGCAGTATTTTAAGTTATAAATACACTGCTACACTATAGAAGGATTACACTGTGCAATGTAACCCTCTTTCCAGAGTTTCTTTATTGTGGCAGTGTAAATATAACTTAAAATAACACTGCTACATCAGTGAAGCTGGGGAAAGTGGGGTAACAAATTATAACTCCCATTTCCCCAGCTTTCATTTGTTTTAGTGTAGAGATTACAACATTGCAGCCAACCAATAATCTGCCATTAACCATTTATTTGCCCCAGCCCACCATCCCCTTTAGAAAAGTGTACAAGTATCTTCCTGCTCCGTCTCCAGCTCTGTCTCCATCTCCTTTGGATTGGCTCGGCTACTGCCAAGCCAAAGAGTAGATCAATCCACCGCAGCACTTTTACACTGGCTGGCAGGAGGCAGAGGCACAGCAGTTCGCTAATACAGAGCGGTGCGTGACCATGGAACTAAGAAAAAGAAGTACCTCAGCCCTGCTCTTGACTGGGCCCCCCTTTGCCCCAGGCCCCACAGAGGCTGTGTGCATCACTATGGTGGTAGTTCTGCCACTGGTAACACTTCTTTTGTTCTGGATATGATTTGTTTGTAACAGTGATAAATAAGCTCTGGGCTGAATGATTTCAGCACAAAGCTTCCAATGCTAGAGGCCTAAAGAACGATACCATACTCTGAGATCAAACTAATAGTAAATCCCTTCCAAATTTAAAGGGGTTTAAAAGCCTCCGTTTTTTTTTTTTTGCCTATATCTACTGCTATCAAGCAGTAGATATAGGCAAAAAGTTTTTTTAAAAAACAACAACAGCGGTTTACACTTACCTTGTTTTCGCTGCGTGCTCCCGTCCGAGAAAACGAAACTGCTCCGGCGGCCGCAAAGCATCTTGGGGCGAGCGCATGCGCAGTTCGGATTCTTGGCCAGGAGACGAGCAGAGACGCAAGGTAAGTCTATTGACGCATGCACCCGCATGCAGACACCGCTGGATCGGAAGTGCCTGCAAGCAGAGAGGAGTCAGCGCTGGATCGGAGAGCCGCCGCACCGCTGGAGGGACAGATGAAAACATCAGGAAAGAAGAGGAAGATTAAAAGACATCATTTAAGGTAAGTGCTGACATTAACATTGGGGGGAGGGAAAAAAATTAGCCTTTAATGTCACTCTAAGCCCTAAAGTTAGCCTTTTCTTAACTCGTAGCTGTGTACATTAATTTCCTGCTCTGGGATCAAGGATTGCCAAAATTGCTGAGAAACTTTCCCAGCAGAACCGAAAAGAATGAAAGTCATGTCTAATGACCCAGCAACCCCAAAAAGTGATTGTTGTACCCAGCTGGTGCCCATCTGTACCAATCTAATTAAACAAAATATCTACAAATATTCATAAAAGAAATGACACATACCTGCCATGTAGTTTAGGTAGTTCCATCCTCCATAGGCATACAGCCCTTGATAAAAGGCCTCTGCAGTTTGTGCTGCATTTGGAACGTTTCCATTAAAAGCATCTTCAAAGGGTTTTGAAGCATATGGATTAGTTGCAAATTCGATGAAACCATAGACAATAATAAGAGCCAAGGCCATCATTTTGAGGACTGTGAATACATTCTGGACCCATGTGGCCAACTTGATACTCTTAGAATTTATGACTCCCAAAATGAGGAGAATTCCAATAGCTAAGGATTTCTTGAGAAGATCAGGTGGAGAACATCCGCCATAAAATGGACGACTCACATATTCGGCAAAGGTCAGGGCTCTGGCTGCATTGGATGATGGCCTTATAAACAGTGTTAAAGTCCAGATGGTGACAAAAGCTGGTATAGGTCCCAGTCCTCGTCTGACATGGTAATATTCTCCACCAGCAAACGGCAAAGATGAACCCAGCTCTGCATAACAAAGGGTGCACAATATGCACAACACACCACAAGCTGCCCAAATGCATAGTGTCACACCGATGTTGAGCTGTGAGTATTCCAGAACAGCTTTAGGAGAGACAAATATTCCAGCACCTATAATACTGCCCACTAGAAAGCTCACGCTATCAAAAAAGCCCAAACGTCTTTTCAAACAAACTTTTCCATCTGTTTCATTTGTGTTTTGCTCATGTGGTGGTGGCTCTGACTGCAGCATCTTGCTATTAGTCTTGCTAATAATGACAGAGGTGGCAAAGCAGTGACTGTTTAGTTAGGCACAGGTTTAAATGAGCACGTCTGCTTGTTCATTAAACAGGCTTCATAAAATGTATCACTCATTAAACATTATTACATGTTTTAATTAACCCAGGGACACATGTGTCCAGAGGACATAGGTACACAGGTTATTCCTCCTACAATCAAAGTTTACCTAAACCAACTGCATGTAAATGTATAGATGAATGACTGATTATGAGTGAACTTGCACCAAAGCATTAGAACAAGATATGAGTTGTAAAATAATCTAGTGATAATGATGGTCCTGATGAGAACAATAAACACATTGCTTGCAGTTCTCTACAGCATTCCCTATAATAAAATAAGTTACTTGCAGTGTTTCAAATAACTTTCTGACCTTTGTGATATGTATATGTTTCAGGAGAATAATTCTATATCAATGAGCTTCGTTTCATTAAAGGAAACCTGTACTGGGTGAAACTTGGAGGCTGCCTTTTCTAACCTGCTTCTGATAATACTAGTGACCTAGCTGTCCTTCAGCACTTGGGACAGATCTGAAACAAGCTTGCAGATCAGGAATACCAGAATGCCTAAGCTGCATACTTGTTGTAATTCAGGGACATAGAAATTACTGAAGTCAATGGATTAGCATGGCAGTGAATGTATATATTCAAAGGAGAGGTCAGCAATGGAATCTTCCAGCTTTCCTCACTAAAGGTTTTATATAGTAAAGAAAACTAATTTTCTTTATTCAAGCTTCATCTGTCTTGTTCCCTATTGACATGCTGAAAATTTGAGCTTGGCAAAATGGAACGCACACAAAGTTGGCAACTTTCCCTCATATAGAGAAGCAGACTAAGATCAGTCCCTGAGATTTTTTTTCTATACACTTTGATTTTGCACTTTCCCCTATAATGAAGAATGTGTGTTTGAAAACCTGTTTTCATGCCCATATAAAAGCCCAACTCTGGCACAATAATCTTATCCTATTTAAAGCAGATAAACATTCAATGGCCAGAAGAGCAATTTCCTATGATGAATGCCTTCTTCTATACCCGGCAAATCTTCTTGTTTACACGCCAGGCTCCAGCTTGTTTATAGCTCTTGCTGGACTTCTCGGCCACTCTGAATGTAAGCACAGGAGTTCTTATAGACCCAAGAGCTACAGTCCCAACTTCACCTTCCTCTACTTCAGTCCATTTACAAAACATGTTTTATTTTGACCAGGAGGATAGGGAGTTGGAGATGTGGCTGTAGCACTGGTGTCTATGAGATTGGTAGGACTTACATACAGAGCAGCCAGGAGGTACAGCTGAAGCTGTACTGCCCCCAACATGTACACAAGAAGATTTACATACCTCCCAACTATCTGAGATAGGAAGGAGAGACACATTACACCATGAAGTATGAAGGGAAAGGAAGTAATGAGTTCTCCAGCACACCAGGGTCCGCATTATAAATCCGTCCTTTATTGAAGTTAGATAAACATGATATCACAAGAGATCGCAGAATTTTAGAACGAGTGTGGTCCCTTCATCAGGCTAAACAATGTGACAACAGGTGTAATAAACACAGTGAATAAATACATCAGTGAGAATTCCGAAAACCAATTAGTGAGTGTTGCTCCCCTCCTTTTGATGTCAAATATGATGTCACCGGGAAAAGATCAGACTCATCCTAAAAATTTTCGCCCTATATCTCTTATAACAGATGAATTGTATTTCAAAAAAAAAAAATATGATGTCACATCTCCACCATTTAACTTTATCTTTAACGTGTGTAGGCAACTGACATTCCCTTGCTACACCTCCTGTAACACGAACAATGAGGATTCATGCACAGCAAATGTTTCATGTAATAAAAAAATTAAGCGTAATCCTTTTCATGACACCTTTATCTTCATAACTATATGACTTAACTGATATCAATCAATTCCAAACCACTTTTGGAGAGGTTATAGGTGTCATAGGCTTACCCGGACCGGAGCTCCATTTTCAAACACCGCTCTTATCTGCCGCAGCGGCTGGCTGTCACTGACACAGCTCCGCAGCGGCTTTGAGGGGAAATGCGCCGCGGCCGCTGCTGAGCTGTGTCAGCAACAGCTACCACCCTTACATGCCATAGCGACCCCATAGCGACCCTGGCCGGGCCCCCCTGTGCCCGGGCCCCAAAGCAGCCGCCTGGGTCGCTATGGCGATTGTTACGCCACTGCTCAGACCACCATAGCCGTAGAGAGTGGGGTTCAGACTGCCCTACAGAGACTCAGCTCCTGTCCATCCGCTGAGACTCACCTCTGCCATACCAGGAAACCAGTTAATCCTCTGGGACTTAATCCAAACCAGAAACGTAAGTACTAGGGGGTCTTCCCCTTCCTATTAGTAGCCACTTCTAACCATAGTCTGCTATATACTCTTGCTGAACTGTGTCAGTTAGTACAAGTTGTACGTGCTATATCAGAGCAATTGCGGCATTGCATATCTTACTCAGGCTGGAACCTTCTATCAGAAATATTACACTGTAACCTTCCGGAGTATCTTAGTTAATGCTTCAGGCTAGTTCACCATACTATTGTGTACGGAGGAGCGGGAAGCTGTTGTAAGCGTGCGCCTCTCTGTGACACGTTCAGGGAAACTACAAATTGCCCCACGCCTCCACTCTGAAGATAACCTGCTTAACATATCATCCAGTTAACCCTGGGACCCTCATTGGTCTATCTAGATAACACTTTTAGGACGGGTACACGATGTGGAACGGTTCCCCCTCGCACTGAGTGTATTGGGGTTCCGCCAGACTGACCGAACCCGTACTCCTTGAGTGGTTAGTTCCGCAGCTGAGATCCAGGAGTGTATTGAACCTGCTGGACTGTGACAAATTGATAGAACCCAAAAAAGAAATGGATCCAGCGGAACTTGACGGCCATGTCATGACACTCACTCAAAGAGTAGAGACTTTAACCACCAGAGTCACTGATTTACAGGATGAGAATCAGAGCTACCGCACTTACATTGTGGGCTATGTCCAGTGCCCTGCCTGCACTTTTACTGTTCTTGAGAACGTCCCTTTAGGTCAAAAGTAGTTTTAGACCAGGTAGAAAAACAGCGATAGTAAATTAGAATCACTTGCAGAATTTAGTGATAACGATTCGTTGGGAAATTCTTTATTAGACACTGAAAGTGACGACAGCGACGATTCTGCGACCGAGCTCAGTGATGTGCGAACTTGGTACTCTATTGACTGTGGTACGGATCAGGCAGCGCCCCCAGAATTCCCATTTGCTGGACCATTTTTTAAATTATTATATTAGCTTTTTTTATAATTATTTATTGTATTATAATTTCTTATCATTTCTTATCATTATTTATAATTATTTATTATATTATAATTAATGATTTCGTGTTTCCAACTTTATCATACCCGGGATGTCTACTGGACTCTTGTTTGGACAGATTTAGGTGAGTTATTCCTAACATTTACTAAGAATTACAGGCCTACAATATAAAACAACAAATTGCCATGAAAAACAATGTACCGCTTTGGCATGCTAAAATCCTGCATAATCAGACCGCCTGGGAGGTTAAGAGGAGTCAGATCTAGAGAACAATCCCCACTGTCAGTATCTCACCTGTTCTCAAGTCCCACAAGTCGTGTGATAATCAGTGAATCTGCTAAGGTTCAAATCACCAAGGGTTTGGGAAACTTGTTCACAATTTGATGCACCCAAACTTTAAGGTAAATCCCACTGAGGTTAGTAGGGGGGATCAAATCTTGTGGTTAAATTCTGCCCTGTAGGGCTAATAGGCAGACTATTATTTTAAAAAGTCATGGGAAGCTTGGCACTGCTATGGGTGACATGTACCAATGCAAAAAAAAAAAAAAATGCTTTACAGTGGAGAGAGGGTCTTTTCATGTGACTTCAAGGCAACATTGAAAAAACACAAATCCTTTAACCCTTTCTCTGTCAGGGTTTTTTTTTTTTTTGCACAAATGTTATAATCTTTACATATCTACATTATAGGCCTGGAAGTTACCTAAAAGAGTTATGTATTTACTGAAATCACAGACCCTGTAGAATAAAATGGCAGCAGTTGCAAATTTTTACTTTGCATGATATGAGGATTCAATGCACAGCAAATGTTTAAAAAAAAAAAATTTCTTTCATCACTACTTTTTCTTTATCTTGGCTCTTCAAAATAGCAAATGGAGTAATTTAAAGGGAACATAAAAACTATAGTACAGCAAAACACTTTGGATAGTTAACCACTTAAAGGCCATAGTGTTTCACCCCCTTCCTGGCCAGGCCATTTTTCAGTATTCAGTGCTGCGGTACTTTGACTGATGTTTATTCTGTCATGCAACACTTTACTGAAACGATTTTCATACCATTTTTTGGGGACATTTTTATAGAGATTGATATCTTCTTCCAGGTTTTAAGTCTTCGGTCACTTGATTGGCTGTACTCCGATGACATAAATCCTGTGCATGAGGAGTTACTTCGTCTGACATCCTTACTGAGCTCCACTGGCAGCAGCAAGGTCCCAATGGCAACGGGCAAGTTTAATACACACCCAGGTGACCCAAGGCCTCTCACCACTCAAATGCCAATTAGATATTTTTCTGGCAGCAATCAGACCCCCAAACACTGTCCCAATAAGCTGTTTTTTACTGCACTTTTTTCAGTAAGGCAGTGAGCATACATTTAATGCATGAGGGCTTTGTATAGCAAGTCTATAGCATAAGACAAACAAAACTTCAGATCATCTGAGTCACTAACTAAACCTATGTCAATTCCTAACAGGGTGCCCCCTAATGGGCTCCCCAAATAAACAGGCAGCACAAGTACCTTTTTAGCGTTCTGTCAGCAGTCAACCTTTTCACCCAGCAGCAGGCTCTGGAGAAAGAGAGAGAGAGAGCTCTGACACTCAGTCAGCTCAAATATAAAAAGTGCACTATATACTGATTGTAAATGGTAGTTCAAACACTTAGCACAGCAGCTTTTTTACTTATATTATTTATACACATTTAAAGCACCCCACAGCACGAAAAAAATTTGTTTATTCAAATATAAAAAGGCATGTGGAAAGGCGAGACTAATTAGCAAGGTAAGATGTGGATGTAACAATGGAGGACCCAAAGCTCAGCAAAGCTACAGGATCCAAAGCAAAAACAAAGTTTGTTTCTTCTATAGCGGGCTGAAACCATGGAGCCCCTAACTATGTGTAGTGACGGGCAAGTTTTGGGAGGATCTATGTAAATATCCAAATACCTTGATGGCTGAATGTCTATCTGGTGGAGTGCATGTTCCTAGACTGCTGGCCCTAGGTAATGCCTACATTGATTCAATGATTGCAAGAACTGAAATCAGGTTAATGAAATGGGTGGGCCAAGGACAGTTCAACTGGAAAGAGTTAGACTTCCTCCAGTCAGGAAATTAAGTGGGATCTATCCGACTTGCTGCAGCTTGTAGCGTGCAGTAAAATCAGAGTAAGACATTTCTGTACAGGAGAGGAACCCTTACAAATGTGCAAGACTGAAGTGCAAGCTGGAGTTCAGTTTTAAGTCGGCTTTCCCACTCTAATCATAACAGAAATAAAAAGTTTTGCCCGGAGTTCTGCATGTTCACACTTCATGCAAACCCTAACACTCTGCAGGAAAAGAAGAACCAAAACAACTTTCAGTTTTAGAGTTGCCTTGGGATTAAATACAGAGTTCAAAATTAAGTTTTATTTGTAATTGAATTGCTGATCCAGTTTCCTGCCCTTTGACTTTCGTGGTCCAGCTCCGCCAATAGACTTGTTCCCCACTTTCTTCAACTTTTAATCACATCTGTAGTTTCATACTATACCTGACACTCTGCATGATAAGTGTGTTCCCTATTATACATTTTTGGTAACTAATGGAACACGAACTGCAAATGAATGCAATTAGAGGCAATTACAACCAATAGACAGACACTAGATTGGCTTACTGTGGATGTGTGAGAAAAAACTCAATTATAATCCAAAGCCATCATAGGCTAATGAAATGTGTGTTTCTGTCATGGAAAAGTAACTGCACTGTGATTAGTTTCAGTGCTAATAATGAAAAGGCCAGCATGCGTTTACTTATCATTGTCATCATTAAAAAAGAAAATAAGAAAATATGTAGATGAAAGTGGACTTAAACCTAAGAACACAAATGTAATATATTGCATATTATCAATCCATAAATGTGGTGGCTGCATTAGTTTTCTTAACTCAGCCTTTTTTCTGTCTTTGTTTTCACCTGGTAGTCCTCTCAGTAACACACTTCCTGTTCTAGCGGGACAAGGATGGGTGAATCTATGAAGAAGTAATCTATGATCGAGTAATGGAGGGTTATAATCCCAGTCAGTATTTTTTTTTGCCATCTGTGTTATATTAGGAAGATTTAGCCTCACTTCCTGTAACTTACTGCCACAACAGGAAGTTAGAAGAAATTCCTCCAAAGGGAGGGAAACTCTGGTGGTCAGCAGGGTCACCAAAACTAGTGTCCATCCTGGAAGATTTCCCATCTATTCCTGTTCTGGGAATGACCCAACATTTAGGATTTTCTTTTAAGCAGTGCAAGCAGTGGGATAGTTTTGAGAGGATCTATGCATTTATCAAAATGCCTTGATGTGTGGATGTCAGTCTGGAGGCATGGATGTTCCCAAGTAGATTGTGTTTGCATTCAGACTGCCCTAGATAATGCCAATAAGCGATACTAAGCTTCCATAATTGAAGGAACTGAAATCCAATGAATGTAAAGGGCAAGTCAGGGACAGTCAGGATGGTGAGGAAAGTGCTAGATGATGCTGAACATCCTAAAGCTAGGAAATGTGAGGTCTACCTGACTTGCTACAGCTTCTAATGTACACTTTGAGAAGCTCACAGTATGCAGTGAAATCAGAGTAAGCAATTTCAGTTCAAGAGGAAAACCTGTACAACTGACCAAGACTGAAGGTAAAGATGGGGTTCAGCTTTATGCTATTGTGTTAGGAGCTTTTGGCCAGCCCTTACCGGGGGCACGTGTTCGGCACATTGCGGAACGAATTGACAGGTTACTAGATGCACATCGGCACCAATGACAAAATAGGAGGTAAATGGAGCCAGTGCCAAGAGCCACTCCGGACAGACAGCGCGACTAGGGAAAATGTCATTCTAGATCTGATCATCAGCAATAATACAGAATTAATTGAGGATATTGTAATCGGGAGACACTGGGTAATAGTGATCACAAGGTGATTGCTTTTAATATTGGGTGCAAGAAAGGGAATGGTGATGGGCGGACGAGAAGCCTAAACTTCAGGAAGGCCAACTTTGATAAACTACATAGCGGGTGAAATCGAATGGGAAAACTTATTTGATAAACTAAACTTTGACCAAAAGTGGGACTGTTTCAAGAACAAATTTTAAAATGCTATTATCAAGTGTATACCGCTGGGTAACAAAAGTAAAAGATCAAAAACAAAGCCAATATGGCTAAATAAAACGGTAAAAAAACACATTAAGGAAAAAAAAGTAGCATTTAGTAAGTATAAAACGGAGGGGACAGTATTGGCATTCCAAAACTACAAAGAATGTAACAAAAGATGTAAACTGGTAGTCCGGGCAGCTAAAATTGATTGTGAGAAATATAGCGCCGAAGTTAGTAAAAAAAAAACAAATTTTTTTATCAGTACATAAACAGTGAAAAGGGGAGAAAGGAACAGATAGGCCCAATAAAGGACATAAATGGGTCGTTACTCACAAACGACAGGGAGAGGGCCGGGGCGCTGAATACTTTCTTCTCGTCGGTATTCACCGAGCAAACAGACGGGTTTAATGTACATGATAAAACACAAAATTCAACAGGAAATACACCTGAGTGGTTGACTGAAACTGGGATATAACATAGGCTTAAACTACTAAATGCAAATAAAGCATTAGGACCCGATAATCTACATCTCAAGGTACTCAAGGAACTCAACAAGGAGATAACGAGACCATTGTTCCTCATTTTTAAGGAATCCGTAATGGCTGGCAGAGTACCAAGCGACTTGCGAAGGGCTAATGTGGTACCTATATTCAAAAAAGGATCAAAATGCCAACCGGGGAACTATAGACCAGTTAGTCTGACATGCATAGTATGTAAACTGTTAGAGGGAATTATTAAGGATTACTTAGTGGGATTCGTCAGGGATCAGGGCATAATAACTGATAACCAGCATGGATTTAGGAAGGATCGTTCTTGCCAGACCAACCTGCTGACCTTTTACGAAGAGGTAAGTAGAGATCTGGATGGGGGGAGGCCGGTGGACGTAGTATATCTGGACTTTTCCAAAGCATTCGATACGGTGCCATATAAACGCTTGTTATACAAGCTAAGGGCTATGGGCATAGATGAATCAGTGTGCACGTGGATAGAAAACTGGCTACAAGAACGTGCACAAAGAGTATCAGTTAATGGCACCTTTTCAGAATGGGCTGAAGTCATGAGTGGCATGCCCCAGGGTTCTGTGCTGGGTCCCATGCTTTTTAACCTATTTATTAATGATATCGGGGAGGGAGTGAGTAGCCATGTCTCAGTGTTTGCTGATGATATGAAAATCGGGAGGGTAATAGACAGGGATTCAGACATTGTAACATTACAGGACGACCTGGACGACCTGTATGGCAGATGAGGTTCAATGTCGATAAATGTAAGGTAATGCACCTTGGAGTTAAAAATAGGCAAATGGACTATACACTTATGGGTGTGCCACTAGGGAAGTCGGAAATGGAGAAGGACTTGTGGGTCATTATAGACCGCAGATTGAAGAATAGCTTGCAGTGCCAGGCTGCTGTAAACAAAGCAAGCAGAGTACTGTATTGCATTAAGAAGGGAATGTATTGCAGGGACAAGTCTATAATGTTGCCACTTTATAGATCACTGATTCGGCCACATCTGGAGCATGCAGTCCAGTTTTGGTCACTAATACTCAGAAAGGATGTCCTTGAGCTGGAAAAAGTCCAGAGGAGGGCAACCAAACTTATTAAGGGGTTCGAGGACCTGAACTATGAAACAAGGTTGATAAAATTAAATATGTTCTCTTTGGAGGTTAGGAGATTAAGGGGGGACATGATCTTCTTGTATAAACTATTCAAGGGTGACAGCAACATTATTAACAAACTGTTTACGGTTAGCTCTGTAACAAAGACCAGAGGGCACAACCAAAAATTGGTAGAAACAAAATTTCAACACACAGGGCGCAAGGGGTTCTTTACAGTCAGAGCAGTTAAGGTCTGGAACTCGCTGCCGCAGGAAGTGATCTCGGCTAAGAGTATGGAATCATTCAAGAAACTCCTGGACGAGTTCCTCGGAGACCATAATATACAGGGGTACAGGTACGCCTAAGAGCAAAATCACACATGGACTGATACACACGCACACACCTGCTCAAACATAAATGCATACACACAATAGGTTGGACTTGATGGACTTATGTCTTTATTCAACCTCAAATACTATGTAACTATGGGCTGTTTTGCTGGATCGTTCCCTTTAATTTTTCAGGGGTTCCATACATGATCTTGTCACTGAGTAGAATTTAAATATAGTGGCTTAAGTTGCCAGACTACAGGATTCCAGCTTAACGGATTGGTGATAGGAGCTTTGGCCAGCCCAGTTGTCCAATTGTCAGGTCCTTTCATTTACAGCTCTCATTTGGGAACATTGGATTATTTTTTCCAACAGTAACGTCAAACCTTCCCATCTGGCAATCTGTTTGTTGTTAGCTCAGCCTCATTGAGGTTCATGTGACCCACTTTCAGGGTGGACAAAATTATTTAATGAAATTTATCTAATTCATTAATGGAGAGATTGTTGAGTCATTATCTTAAAGCATGAGTTGAAGTTTATTGTATTAAATGCTACCTGTTATCTCATTTGCCATCTTGCAGCCCAGGCCTCCATTTTAGCTGGGTCTTGCTGAAATTAATGTCCTATTGAGAATTTACTGCCCTAGACATTTTATTGTCTCCCGCAAACTGAGATTGAGCTATTTATTCCAATTTCTACGTAGCTTATAAATATGATAAACAGAACCGGTACCAGGACCGAACCATGGGTCACCCCATCCACAAATCTTTCCCAATTAAAAAATGAACCATTTATTAGTGTCCTCCTACTGGATTTTTTCATGCAGCCAGTTTTCCACCCACGTACATAAAATGTCATCTATACCAACAGACCTTAGTTTGTGAAGTAAAGGAGAACTATGGGGTTAAACTATGGGGTTAGGGCTTTTCCCCATAGTTCTCCTTAGGGTAACGGGAGGACACAAACTAGCGTCCTCCCGTCACCCTAAGCTCAGTATATCGCGAGCTACAGCTCGCGGTATACTGAGACGCCGCAGCTGAAGCGGATCCCGACAATTATGTCTGGATCCGCCCAGCTGCGTGAGTGATAGCTGGCTCTGCCTATCTAGAGGCAGAGCCAGCTGTACCAGCCCCCTCCCCCGTCCCTTCCGCCCGTCAGTGCTGGAGGATCGGAGCGGGGAGGGGGGAATCCAGCCACTCCCCTGTCACGGCAGAGAGCTGTGACAGGATCGAGAAGTGAGTGAACGCCAGTATGTGTTCGCTCACTTCCCGATCTACTGAGCCGACCTGTGACAGTCTCATTGTCACAGGTCGGCTAGAACTATGAGGTGAGTGAAAAGCACTCACCTCATAGTTCTCCTTTAAGCGTCTGTGGGGTGCTTTAGCAAAGTCCAGATGCACCAGGTTTACTGGCCTTCATTTGTCTAAATTACTACTCACTTCCTCATAGAATGTTAATAGATTGGCCTGAAAAGAACAGTCTTTCATGACCACAATTAGACTGTGCAGTATTCATACTCTGAACGTTGAGAGTCGCTGGAAGAAAAGATCGTCTATGATCTACATCACTGTTTTTATAAAATAGTTTAGTTTCATTGGTTAACAGCTACACTGCGTATTGTAACAGTTTAGTTCAAGTAGTATTAAACCCTCTTCTTTTTTATCCGTAACATATTAATGTGTATGTTTCAAACATATACCACAATGTGTTTCCAGAACATCTGTCCCCAGTCACTTACTTTTAAATATTATAAAAATGGCTTCATCCTCTCACTCCAGTGCTGCTTCCTGGAACTTTCACTGGAAAGGTCACATGACTGCGCATGGGTCTACGAGTTCACTTGCTCTATTAACAAATGCATACATAACCAGCTTGGGAGTTTAGCTAGGAGTCAATTACTTCAAAGGAAGTTTATGATTCAGCCATTCACAGCGTTCTGAGCAGACTGAACGTGTGGATGTACAGAGTGTTGGCAAGTCAGGCTGAATTTAAATTTTTCACAAAAGATATTTTAAATGTAGGAGCATTGACATGCAAGAACAATCTAAACAGTGAAAGGATACATATCACAGTTATATCTTATAGGATGTGGAACTTTCTTATCTTCATTATCAAGAGGTTGAAAAAGATAAGTAAAAATATCCTCCAATAAAGTGTAATCCTTTTAATGACCTGGTTATCTTCATAACTATATTACTTAACTGGTGTCAATAAATTCCATACCACTTTTGGAGAGGTTATAGGGTTCTGTTTTATATTGTATTTGCAGGTATGAATCTGTTACAATGTTGAATATCATAAACTCTGACTACTGCCCAAACACAGCCCAAACTCTGACTACTGCCCAAACTACTGCACAGTACAAAGGATGTTCCTTTGTACTGTGAAAGTCCTCCTCCTGCATTTGTTTAAAGTCAAACTAGAAATAGATGGTAACCGTATAATTTATAACCAGCTTTTGTAGCAGGGTGTACATGGGAAGGCTTACAACAATACAAAACACGAAAAAAAAGTCCCCAGCACACTTGCCAGCTAACCTTCAACAAAACAAATTACCCTGTCTAACAGTATGCAACCAAGGCTGGTTATAAATTATGTTTGACTATTTTTAATGGGGATGCACTGAGTGCCCCAACGTGCATTTTGGATTGCTGGGCCTCCAGTGCGTCCCTGCATCATTTTAGGAGGAGTAGGCTACCTCCAGGTACACCTGTATCTAATGTATTGACTGCATTAATATGCTCCAACATGGAAACTCCAGTCCATGTTATCTTAAGCGTTCCTGTTTCTCTGTTTACTGAGTTTTTTTTCCAGCTGTAGCCATTCCCTCTTCACTTGCCTGCCGCTCCGACTTTTTGGCTGTCCCTGTTTCTGATAATGCCTGTCAACTGTGTAACACGCTATGGTACTATTCCTGGTCAGCAGACATCTTCACAGGTGTGCCTGAGGGCTGCAACTGAGTACAACCACCAGAAAACTCCATCACTCCTTGTCGGATGCTCTGTTGAAGATCTGGTGTGTACGCTTAGATTCTGCGCCTCTTATGTTTAAAGAAGTTCCCCCTTTCCAGCATGCAGATAACACAAAGGGTCCATTATCCATATTTTCTGGGACAATTTGATTCTCTCTGCACTTTAGAAATGGCAGTTTTAAGCGATTACAGACATTCTTGTCTCTATTCATACCTACAAGGTGGTATTCCTTGATGCCCATGCCATCACCTCTGCCAGTCGACTGTCAGATTTGTAATTTTTTTTTACAGCAAAGCAATAGGCTACTTTCATTGTATTCATTTAACTCTTCCATGTTGCTGCTTCCTAGCAGTTTCCACCTCAGCTGACCTTTCAGCCATTTAATTGTCTTCTTGACTGCCATTAAATCAATTACATTTGAATGTTTGAATATTTCTTGATCACTTTGTTAAATATTTTGATTTCATGACTTCAATAAGTCAAATATCTTCATTGTTCTGCATTACAACGCTGTTCTATGTGTTAATTATTCCTATTTCTTTTTTTCAGTTCTCTTGAGTGAGACTTCCAACTCTTTTAAAACGCACGTGTCTACCTTTTCTATTATGCTATCAATACCCTCCACATTGTCAGGGGAGTGAATCATATGTCTGTAGGTTTTTCTCCTGCAGCTATGCATTCAGTGTGAAGGATACTTGCACCATCAGGAAATGCAGCAAAGACATCACTGCAGATCACATCTTCAAAGTGGGGCATGTTGGGCTCCTACTGGAATGGTGGCAGTAGATTCCCTAGATTTTCCCCTTGAAGTCTTTAATTTCATCCTCCTCTACACCAAAACCCCAACCCTTCTCGTCAGTGCCAACACCTTAACCCTCCGCCAGCTTACTGCCAGCACCCCAACCCTCCTCCTCCCTACCAGCACCCCAACTTTCTTCCTCCACACATTCCTCCTTTGCCTCCTGCTGCCTCATAGCATTCCACATGCTGATGGAAGGTAGGAATGGCCTGTGGTGCGAAGTAGTGGCCTCTGGCATATTGCCTTCTGGTGGCTGAGTATCTTACACTGAAAAAAAATGTAATTTAATGCTTACAGTCTTAGAATAACTTTACTAAAAGGTTCACTGTAAAAATTTTATAACTAATTGGCTGATTTATATTGTGTTACATCCAAACTGGGTTCTGCATTTGGATACCTGAGCAGGTTAACAAAAGTTTCTGTGAGCATAATAGTTACACAGTTCTTAGGAGGTTAAATTAAAAAAATGGAAACCCAGTTCCTAATTCTTGTCACTGCAAATCATTGCTGCAGCTTGAATAAGGAGATGCTCCATGCATCATTCTCAATGATGGCACAGCAATTTACCTTGTGACTAGCCATAGATGGGTGGAGGTCTCCCCATGATGGGAGTTAAATGTTAGAACATGCTTTAGCTTAGGAGATAGTTTATTGAAAATAAAAAAAAGCTGGGGAACTACAGGATGCACACTACTTTCTGGAACTGGGACCTCATTTCAAAAAACTACCAGCACTGGACAGCTGGAAACAAATAAATTGTAAAAACACTCTTTTGTGACCATAGTCTATAGCTAATGTCAGATAGGGACCTAATTAGTGTTCTGCTATTGGTGTTGAAAAGAATGAACATTTCTTCCACAACATGTTAAAATTCTGTGCAAGTTAACAGGAACTTCAATAGCCCAGCATTCCATATTAGTGTGAGAATATTTGATAAAATGTTTAACAGATCAGCCAAAGAAAAGGATTCCTCAAAAACTCCTGCAGATACATTGTTCCCTGTTTAAGTACTAACACAAAAATGTACAAAATGAAATTAATTAGGAAAAAAAAATGGATTTCTTCTTTGACATTCCATAAATGCGTGTTCTGCCTTCTGTTGTCCTTCTGTGAACTTTTAAAGCTAGCTAGAAAACACTACAACTGAGCTAAAGTCAGAAAGTTTACTTTAAAGTAACTCTAAACTCAGGAGTTAAATCTTAAAAATGCATTCAAGTACCCTAACTATTAACAAAATGTATCTTATTTGTGTATCATTCGGCTGTAGATCCTCAAATCATCTCTGAATTGCGGCAGACACTGTCCTTCCTTCTGGAGGGTGGCTACTTTTGCTCCCCATGGTCCCTGACTATTGTAAAGCAGTCAAAGCTCCAAGCTTGCTCCTGTGATGGACTACAATCTCACAATTAGTTTACTAATTTATTGTAGTCCATTACAGGAGTGAGTACAGGAGCTGCATTTATCTGTCTATAATTAAAACACATTTTTTTGGAATGAAAACTGTGTCCTAAACTAAAACATATGTCTTTAAAATATTTACAAAAATTAATTATTTAGGCAAATTTGTGATAATTATTGTCAGTTCACTCATGTATGTTAAAGCTCCTACATTTGGCCTGGGCATCTAGGCATCAATTATCTCTGCTCATGAAAGGGTTAAAGTAGTATTAAACTCTCAAACATTTTCCAAAAATGAATCCAGATCAAAACAAATATACGTTGCCCAGCAAAGTATTTAAGTCACCATGTTTCTGAACAGCTGTCTCCAACTCTCTTAACTCATCTTCCCTAAACTTCCTCTTGAGTTCAAGATCACAAGGGACAGCACAGCCTTCGGCAGCTGCTCATCTACTAGCTTGGGTAAGGAAAGAGGAGAGGATGAAAGAGAAGGGGGGACCAGGGAGCAAAAAAGTGGCTTGCCTTGCTGTGCCTGTGTGTTTGAGGAGGCATATGCAGTTTACTAGTACACACAAGGGTAAGGAGCCACCCTAAAACAGGATATCAGGGCCAGTGCTTAGGGGTCCAGCTGACTCTGCAGGAAGCTAAAACATTTAAACATTAAAGAGCAGCATCCATTGTAAGTGAATTAATCAGCATTTGAAATAGCTTAAAAACTTGTTCAATTTTAAGTGCACTTTCTGACTTTGTAACATTGCTCTCTCCTCTTCACTGTGCATTGACTGTAGGCTTATGTGAGCTCACTGACCCACATTTGTGCAAGTTTGGATTTATTGTTATTCAGTAGATGAGAATACAGTCAACCATAGCAATTTAACTAGCAAGGCAGACAGCTGTATAACTTGCATTACAAAAAGCAAATTAGAATTTCTCAGCAAGCAGTATGTGTCCCATGTGTCAGTTTAAATGTAAACTATTTATATTTGACTGAATAGTGCTCTCTTTAAAGTGAACCTGTGACCAGGCTATGGACATCTAAGTATTTACATATTCTCAATAAACAGTAAATTAGCTTTGACACAAACCCCTACTGACCTCTGTAGCTGCATACACTGTGGAGTATAATCCCCAAAATTCACAGCAGAAGTTCTGACACTATTTAAGTCTGCTCTCTCAGCAGCTCAGCACATGCTTCTCTGTCCATACATAAGAAACTGAAAAGCTATCAGACTGTTAAGTCCCTGCTGGGAGAGGGAACATAGCTGATGAAGGAACAATTGGCTTACTTCAGTGCTTCTTCTGTACGGATGAATTGCTCCACTGTTCGTGCAACTACAAAGGTCATTGAGGGCTTGTTTTAAAGCTCATTTACTGCTTGTTAGAAATACTTGAAAATCCATAACATGGCCACAAGTTCTCTTTAACCGCTTCCCGGCCAGCCATTGTAATTAAATGGCTGGCTGGGAGCTTCTTGAATGTAAGCATGCATTTTTAGATGTCCTCGCTTGTCCCGCTCATGCCTGCCACTGGGTGGCACGCACGAGCAGAAAAACTGCTTAAATTAGAAACATATATATACAAGCAGTCCGGCGGCTGTAGAGCCGCTGAATCGCTTGTATTATGCATGTGGGTCTGCTGCCGATCCCGATCTCTGCTGTGCCCGGTGGGGGCATGTGACCTGCACAGCGGCTCTGTCACTGGAGATCAGAGGGAGATCATCACACAATCTCCCTCTGAACTCTCCTCCATTTTCTGAATGCAGGAAGTGATGTATGTTACATCACTTCCGCATTCAGCTGTCATACTCTGGCTTCTATAGCTGGAGAGAAGCTGGTGAAGCAGATCTCTGCATTATCAGCTTCATTGGGGGTCCCCAGGTTACATTAGAGACCTCTGTCCATAAAGGGGACCTGTCTGTGTAAATTTGCTATCAGATAAGGGGATTCTTAGCCCCTATGTGATAGTAATAAAGTTAAGTGAAAAAAGTCACGTATATTTTTTTTTTTAAACCATGAAAATGTTTTTAAAGTCGCCAGCCGCCACATACACACACAAACATACATGAGTGAGGGCAATCATTTTAGGGCCATCAATCACTGTTAATACTAAACTGATGAGCGGTTAAAGCTTTTAAAGCGTCGCCTATGGCCAATTTTAGGCATGTTATTTTTTATGATCTCGCAGACGCACGCAATTTTAAAGCTTGACATGTTTGGTGTCTATTTACTCGACATGACCCCATCTTTTATTTTTTAACAAAAATTTGGCCAAGAATAAATGTTTTTTAACATAACATAGAGAAAACTTTAAAAAAAAAATTGGTACTTTTTTATTGTATAGAAAAAAGCAAAGCCCTCAGTGATATTTTTTACAGAACTTACAGTCCTCCAGCTGTCCATTTACTACCTTGGAGAAGGGAGGAGGAAGAGGGGAGTGTCTTGCCTTGCTGTCCCTGTGTGTTTGTGGAGACACACACAGCTTACTAGCACACACAATGGTGGCTCTATAGGACCCTGCAAGGCAAATGAGCCGCCCTAAAACAGGATATCAGGGCCAGTGCTCAGGGGAGCAGATGATTCTGCAGTAATCGAAAACATCTAAACATCAAGGAGCAGCATCCATTGTAAGTGATTTCATCGTCATTTGAAAAAGTTTAAAAAATCTGACTTTAATATCAGTTTAAGTATAGTGGTGTTGGTTTAGGGCAGGGGCAGGCAACCTTGGCTCTCCAGCTGTGCTGAAACTACAAATCCCATAAGGCATTGCAAGCCACAGGCATGGCTCCCAGAGGCAGAAGCATGATGCATAGTTACATAGTTACATAGTATTTGAGGTTTAATAAAGACATAAGTCCATCAAGTCCAACCTATTGCGTGTATGCATTTGATGCGATTTTTAGTTTCAGCACAGCTGGAGAGCCAAGGTTGCCTACCCCTGGTTTAGGGGCTACAGCAGCTGTAAAAATGTACTGCTTTAGTGGGGCTAGGAGCCATTCATGACACTGCAGCTTAGCTGCTGTCAGAACCCCCACCCCAACATTATACTTACCTATAGTTTATCTTTGTAACTGTCATGAACCAAGAGAGACATGTTAGCACTGATAGGGATCTGGCAACCATGATCAATAGTGGCTTTTTTGTTTAAGTACCCCACACCTCAAAAACCATAAAGAAAACATTGCACCACTTTCATTTAAGAAAACGGTAGCTTGCACCAGATTGATTGACCAGATAAGTCTCATTCGTAGAAATGTGGAGATGCCATTTTTGAAGTTCACGTTAGAAAATAAAAAAGAAGCTCTGGTAACATTGTATACATTCCCTAGTTTTACTTCCAACTTCCATAAAAGCTTCTCATGTGCCTGATTACAAAACTACTGAGTCATTTGGCCCTCCTGTCTCCCTACACCTTGTATTGTAAGCCATTCTATTTATGCAAGTTAGTATTTAATGGTCTGCAGAATGATGTAAATGCATTTGGCTCAAATAAAAAGCACCATGCTGGCATGCCACATTATTAGCCTGTGTTAACATCACTGGAGCAGTGTGAAGGAAATGATTATTGCACTTTTCATTTGCATCTCATTAACATTAACGCATGGAAGCAATATAAGTATCGAAATGTAGCACAAACTGGTGAAAGATAAGAAAGGCATAAAAGCACTCCAGGAATGATTAACACTGGTTTAAGTGTCCGTAAGGTTCTGAGTACTAAGTAATCAGCCTCTTATCGTGCCAAGGTTTCCCATTTACAATTTTCTATGCAGGTAATAAAATTCGATAGAGTTAAAAATCAATGATACCTGAGGTTACAGGGTACAAACTGCGTGACTTAACATCATAGTGGCATACATTCTTTCAGAATCTCCTTAGTCATTGTTTTGACTATATAGTGCCTAGTAACATACACAAATACTGTATATTTGTGGGTGCATTTCTCCATGCTTGTATTTATATGATTTTACACCTGTTAACACCTATTGAACTTACTGTGGCTCTACAGCAGTGGTCCCCAACCCCCGGGCCGCGGACCGGTACCGGTCCGTGGATCAAATGGTACCGGGCCGCCCAAGGAACATTAAATTATTTCCATTTTATTGTATGTGGACCACCTAGTCATATCTTCCTTAAGAGATTTAAATAGTGGAGGGAAGTTAGCCATATATAGTTTAGTGTATAGGGGAGTGAGTTTCACTCCTAGATATTGTAGTGAGTCTGTGCGCCAATTAAATGGGAACGAATTTTTGAGGCCCGACCAGATTACGGCAGGGAGATTGATATTTAGTGCTACTGACTTGGAAGCATTGACTCGAAGTCCTGATATTTGTGCATATTCTTCCAGAAGTGCAATGATATTGGGTAATGACACCAATGGGGAGGTTACAAATAACAGCATATCGTCTGCGAACAAGGCGCATTTATGTTCCTCTGGGGAGCATTTTATCCCTTTGATATCTACGCTATTGCAAAGTGATATTGCCAGAGGTTCGATTGCCATAGTGAATAATAATGGTGAAAGGGGGCATCCCTGCCTAGTACCCCTTCGAATTTGGATAGGGTCTGACAGATAGCCTTGTAGGCAGATCTGAGCTGATGGGGAGGAATAAAGAACATTTACTAAGTTGAGAAATTTGGGCCAGAATCCCCAGGATTTAAGAAGTTGTAACAAATATTCCCAGCACACCGAGTCGAATGCGTTTTCCAAATCTATAGATAACAGCATACCTTGTTGGGGAGGGGAGTCATCCCAAGGGTGGTTAAGCAGTGCGATTAAATCTAGGGCTCTTCTAACTTGATCTGGGCCTCTTCTTCCTCCAATAAAGCCTACTTGATCTCGGTGTATGTAACAGCCTATAAAGCTATTTAGTCTATTAGCGTAGATTTTAGAAAGGAATTTTATATCGTTGTTTATCAGTGAAATAGGTCTATAATTGGAGACTTCCCCAAAGTCTTTGTGTGGCTTAGGGATGATACTTATATAGGCTCTATTCAGATCCGGGTCCAGAGGGGCGCCTGAGTGTAGGGAGTTGAAAAATGCCTCCATAAAAAGGTGCCAGGATCTCTGCAAATTTTTTATAATAGTTGATGGATAGTCCATCTGGACCCGGGGCCGAGTTAGATTTCGCCATATTAATTACTGATCTAATTTCTGGGAGAGAGATCGGGGCTTCTAGAATTTGTCTGTGTTCGTCCAAAATTACTGGGGCTACAAGATCTCTAAAAAACCTTGAATTCTGTTCTGCTATTGTCCCTGTTTGTACCTTGTATAATGAAGTATAGCATGTATGGAATTCCTCAAGTATCTTTATTGGGTTTTGAGTGTAGTCGCCTGACCTACATCTAATTTTGGGGATTAGAAGATTGCGCGGTTTTGGTGTTAATTTAGAGGCCAAGAGCGAGCCCATGCGCTCTCTATGTGTGTACAGCTTGGTCGCCGACCAACGAAGGCTTTTTTCTGCTCTGATGGTCATGAGCAGATTAAGTTCCGTTCTGACCCGCTCTATCATTCGGAGCAGAGCGAGAGAGAGAGTTTGTTTATGTAATTCAATGAGTGTTTTTAGCTTGCTGTCTAGTTTTGTTATATGTTTTGTGGTATATTTCTTGGTTCTAGTGGCCTGTTCAATGAGTATGCCCCGGATGGTCGCTTTATGGGCTGCCCACACCATGACTGGAGACACATTCGGACCAACATTCATCGAAAAATAGTTAGTTAAGTGTGTTTTGATCTCATTACATAGTGGCACTGAGCTTAATAATGACTCGTTTAGTCTCCATATGAACGGTTTGTTGAAGCCTTGTAGGTGGGTAATGTGCATTGTGACCATAGAGTGGTCTGACCAAACTATATCTTTAATATGAGAGGATCTTACTAGGGGAATGAGATTAGATCTAGCAAATATGTGGTCAGTCCTTGCATAGGTCCCATGAGCATGTGAAAAGTATGTGTAATCTTTAGTTTTGGGGTTTTGTTCTCTACAGATATCTATTAGGGAATGGGACCGTAAAATTCTAGTAAGGAGGAGCCCATCTTTTGCCACAGGTTTGGTTTTAGAGTGCTTTTTGCTTGTCCTGTCAATGGTGGAGTCCAATGCTAAATTGGAATCTGCAGCACAAATAATTATGCCCTCAAAATATGGAGACAAGGATCTGAGCATAGCGATAAAGAAGGGTATCTGGGCTGTATTGGGCGCGTAATATGATATAAAGGTGACTAGCTGATTATCAATACATCCTTTTAATATCGACCTTCTGGATCTCTGACTTCCGCCCGGGAGATGAAAACCACTTTTTCAGAAAAGCAAATAGCCACCCCCTTGCTTCTCTCCTTCGCACTTGCCAGATAAAACCTCGGGAAGTGCTTATGGAGGAAGTGGGGCTAGAGGCTGAAAAGTGAGTCTCCTGCAGAAGTAATATATCGATATGATGAGAATAATAATTTTGGAAGGCCTTCCTTCTCTTGACCAACATATTCAAGCCCTGGGTATTGTGGGATGCTAATATTAGCGATGTATTACCTACATTTGGCGTCATTAAGGGTACCATTAGTTATGTTACAGCTTATCTTTCAGTTGATAGACCCAGAGCGAAAATTTTAGGGATCGTTTGGAAACTACTATAGGAATGGAAATAAGCAATATCAGGGAAAATAAAATAAAAAAATTAAATAAAAAGGAAAATGAACAAAAACCGTGGGAACACATAACACTCAAAACAAACAAACAATCAATCAATCAGGAGAGATTCTCCCTCCTCCATATCAACTTACTCAAACAATCTAAGTTGAATGAGAGTTTGGTCTAGGCCCGGGGTAGTCCCCTGGAGCTAGAGCCAACAAGGGCGCACGGCCTACTACGGCGGGCAGCGGCCTCCCTCCCCTATATAATTATAGAAGAGTAACAAAAACATATTTCATAGCATTAACGTTTGAAAATTAAATCTCAGTTTTCAACGGTTTCTCCAGAGGCTTGTACATTCGATAATGGCCTTGATGGTGATTTTTTCCATAATGGGGAAATGGGTGGTTTCCCCAGATCTTGTGGTGGGGTGTAGGCCAATGACTCTTTTTCTGTCAGATTATTTCATAATTGTGAAAGCAATTTTTCACCTTCACATAAGGTTTTAATTGAGTGAGATTGGCCTTTATAATTAAACATTAGGCGGAATGGGAAGGCCCATCTGTATTTAACACCCCGTTTGGTCAGGGCTGCTAAGAGCGGTTTCAGGGAGCGCCTTTTTTGGATGGTCGCTGGAGAGATGTCTGCAAATAATTGTACTCAATGTCACTCTTGCTTTCTGCATTATTAGCTCTTTAATCCGAAAGAAGTGGGGTTTAACAATAATGTCTCTAGTGAAGCTCTCAGAGCGCCTAGGTGTGATCACTCGATGGACTCTATCCAGTTCCAAATCTGTATTTGTTAAGCCCGGTATTAAGTCCTTAATAAAGGATTGAACAGCAGGGACTAGATCTACTATGGATTCCGGGGCTCCTCTGATCCAAAAAATTATAGCGTCTAGTTCTGTTTTCTAGGTCATCAATTTTAGATAGTGCCTCCTCCAATTGGCACTGTAATTCTTGGATACATTAGTGCGAGCAATCGTTAAATCAAGTTTGTTCTCAATTGATTCTATGCGAGTTCCCAGATCTCTTAGGTCACCCCTGATATCCGTAGTGATTTTCTTTGCCATAGAAGAGAGACCGCGTTCAAGCATATTTGAAAATCTTATAAATATATCAGGGTCTTGTGGAAAGTCTTGCAAAGAGTTAACACTGTCCTGCACATCACTTTCATGTAACTCAGTACTAGAAGGGTGAAATAAAGGAAATCTCATACTTGCCACTGTATGATCAAGCGGGGATAGAGTGGATGCCGGTGACCTTGAAGCTGGGAATCCATGATCCATGTGATCATGGATGTGATGGAGACGTTCTGTTTGGGCTGTGGAAGAGTGGCTTTGATCTGTGTCTCTTGCTTCCTCCTCTAATGTGGGTTCAGCGTTGGCGTTTGTACGGTCTGTCGTGTTGTCCTGGGACAATTTTTCGTCCTTTTCTGCTTGCCTCCTGCCATCTTATCCGCCTGCCTCTGCTATGCCCCTTCCGCCTCTGCCTCCCTCTGGAGCCGCCGATCAGATGTTACGAGTAGGGAGGAAAGTCAGCGCCCGCCGTGTTGCGAGGCTCCCGGCTCACGTGTCCATTGCGGATGACATCACGGAAACCTCGCGCATGCGCACATCACGAAGTTCAATTCCATTTTATTTACTGTGGTGTATTTCTCTCAGGTTTGTCCGACTTTCCAGGACGAGAGGTTAACCAGGAGCTGATGAACCCTGCGCTACTCTACTATGCATTCCTCGCACTCCTCGACAGTTCTTAGTTGCAAAATCTGGCTCATCCACTTCTGTCTTACATGTTTTTTTTCTATTTCCACAAACCATTATGTGTACCCAGCAGGAAAGTGGGATAGGGTAGGCAAACTCTTCACACTCCTACGAAATGTATGAATTTATATCAGAGTGGGATGGCATGCAAATGCTGGAGGTCTGACAATACATGTAGGCATCTCAGTGTGCCTGTATTGTGGTGTTCCCTGAAATTTCCTTGCTACTAAATATTTCAAGGTCAACTGTTAGTGGTATTATAACAAAGTGAAAGCAACTGGGAACAACAGCAACTCAGCCATGAAGTGGTAGGCCACGTAAAAGGACAGAGCGGGGTCAGCACATGCTGAAGCGCACAGAATTCATCAACTGTCTGCAGAGTCAATAGCTGCAGACCTCCTAAACTTTGTGTGGCCTTCATATTGGCACAACAACAGTGCGTAGAGAGCTTCATAGAATGGGTTTCCATGGCCGAGCAGCTGCATCCAAGCCTTACATCATCAAGTGCAATGCAAGCGTCAGATGCAGTGGTGTAAAGCACGCCGCCACTCTAGAGAAGTGGAGACGTGTTCTCTGGAGTGACGAATCATGCTTCTCTGTCTGGCAATCCGATGGAGTGGTCTTGGTTTGGTGATTGCGAGGAGAAAGGTACTTGCCTGATTGCATTGTGCCAACTGTAAAGTTTGGTGGTAGGGGGATAATGGTGTGGGGTTGTTTTTTAGGGGTTGGGCTTGGCCCCCTAGTTCCAGTGAAGGGAACTCTTAAGGCATCAGCATACCAAGACATTTTGAACAATTTCATGCTCCCAACTTTGTGGGAACAGTTTGGGGATGGCCCCTTCCTGTTCCAACATGACTGCGCACCAGTGCACAAAGCAAGGTCCATAAAGACATGGATGAGCTGGTCTGGGGTGGAGGAACCTGACTGGCCTGCACAGAGTCCTGACCTCAACCCGATAGAACACCTTGGGGATGAATTAGAGCGGAGACTGCGAACCAGGCCTTCTCGTCCAACATCAGTAACTGACCTCACAAATGCGCTTCTGGAAGAACATTATACATTGGTTTTCTGCATTGTATTGTAATGTGCATGGTGTTCTGCATTGTATAATACAGCGATACACTGCAGAACACCAGCAGCTATAGAGGAACACCAAATCCCAGCAATAATATATTAAACAGCCTGTATAATGTATTATTGCTGGGATTTGTTGTTCCTCTATAGCAAGTTACGCTATGCACGCTGCGGACGCCATGCCCACTGCGCACACGGCCGCCGGACACACGCCCGCAGAGCACCCAGCCGCCGCTGCATCGACTTACAAGGGTTCAGAAACAGGTAAGGGGGACCTGTTTTAATGTTTCCTGTTTCAAAAAAACAACAAATCCCTGCAATAATATATTAAACAGCCTGTATAATGTATTATTGCTGGGATTTGTAGTCCTCTATAGCTGGTGGCATTCTGCAGTGCGCTGTATAATGATTATACGGCGAAATGCAGAATACCAGCAGCTATAGAGGAACAACAAATCCCAGCAATAATACATTATACAGCGCGATGGAGAATACCACCAGCTATGGAGGACTACCAATCCCAGCAATAGTACATTATAGTATAATGTTCTACTATTGCTGGTATTTGCTGTATTCCTATATAGCTGCTGGTATTCTGCATTTCGCCGTATAATCATTATACAGCGCACTGCAGAATGCCACCAGCTATAGAGGACTACAAATCCCAGCAATAATACATTATATACAGCGCAATGCAGAATAACC
>NW_017306481.1:920789-924661 GCF_000935625.1 Nanorana parkeri
TACACACTTACAAAGACCTGAGCCAGAGCCATCCCAGATTCCCATCTCTTCAACTGTCCCTTACCTTTTTCAGCAGGGGTGCACTAATGAAGCAGGGAGCCTGGCAGGTGTACATGTGACCACCCACCTGGCTTCCTGATTAGATAGGAAGCCTAGGATGCTGCATCCAAGCTCCCTCGCAACTTCTCAGACACAGAGAACTATGGCTGTTATGTGAGTAATGTAAGTGGCAAGTGCTGCTGCGCTCTATATAGCTAATTCGGACACAGATATCTTTGTGATCTCTCCACCGGGCCAGTGACCTGGAAAAACACTGCACCTGCTTGTTGCACACCCATCACACCCTGTGCGAATGCTTATGAGTAATATGTAAATGTAACCCTTACATGTATTTATTACTCCTCCCAGAGGTTACCATAGTCCATCTGACAATGCCTTCATCTGTGTTGCTTTCCTGGACAATGCCATATTTGTTTTACCATCATTCAGGGTCAGGAATGAAATGCTGGCTTAGAAATTATAGTCATGTAAATGTTGGTTCCTGTGCAGGTTTTGGCTGTGCTCACAAATGGCCGGAACAGATAAGACTGCTGATATGGCATCTCACATTGCGACTTGCTACAAAGTTGCAATGTGACTACTGAGTGAGAGGAGACCGAGGAAATGCTTCTACCTGTGAGCAGCAAACTGATGACTTGTCTTAGCCTAGGCAAAATCTTGGAGCTTGTGCACTGCTTTTTAATGATAAATGTTGGATCTTTTTTTACACTGTTGCTGTGTATTGTAAAATGTCAGGTATTTATTCATGCAGTCTTTTTAGAGTCACTGAAAGTTCCACTGTAACCGCCTAAAGGTGCCCATACACTGCACGATTCTCGTACAAGAATTGCACAGTGTATGGAAGGCGTGCGACCATTTCTACTGTACGGTCGCACGTCTTCCGTCAAACAAGCAGGCTGGAAAACCCGCCGGGAATCGTACGATTCTCGGCGAGTTAGTGGCCTGCTTCCATAACAACTGCCGAATGGGCCGGTGTGCGCTCGTTTGCAGTCATCTGAAGCCCGCCCCTCATTGCACTGATCGCAAGCCCGCCCCTCAGGGGGGCGGGCTTGCGATGATCGCAAATACGATCTGCCTGTCCAGGATGGGCAGATCCTACGTTTTTTTAAGTAATTTACAACCCTCGCAAGACAAAAGTCTTGCGAGGGTTGTAAAGTGTATGGGCACCTTTATACTGCAACTAATTGCCTGACTTATATTGCTTTATATCTAAAGTGGATTCTGTATTGGATAGCTAAGCAGGCAAAAATATTTTTGTTCACACTGATTGCATTTCCCTGCATTTTTCAATTACATTCAGATGCAGCACCATTGCTAAAGCAGTCGAAATGAATCCTTCTAAACTGTGGCACACTACATTTGGAAGGTGTATTTGTTTTAAAAGTAACTCTTAAAAGGAAACCAGTATCTGATTCTTTAACAGCATATTATGAACACAGCATGCATAAGGTTCCTAGTCATACCTTGTTTTTAACAAAAAGAACCCCTTGCCGATGCCAATGCAGCCTCTCATAACACAGAAGGTATGAAGGAAATTGTTAGGCAAGTATATATTCAAGTGTATCTAAAACCAAAAACAAACATTTCACATATTGAAGCATACCAGTCCTTATTTGTGATCCCTGCATTTGTTTTTGAGGCTTTTTTCCTTTATGTTACCCTGGTGATCCAGCCAGTAACACACTTTCTGTTTGAAAAAGGCTCCACGCAGTGGCACAGCGTGGATTGTTAGCGCCCAGGGTTGCCGTCACTGTTTGGGTATTCTGACAGAAGCACCCCCCACAGCTGTCAGAATACAACAGCCCAGCACGAGATTCATCCATCCATGCTGTTTAGTGTGAATGGAGAGATCTGTTATATATTATTTGTTCAACCCGCAGTTTGAACAAAAAAAGAAGAAAATAACACTGTATGGCCAGCTTTAGTTGGACTAGCAGTTTTAGATGGACTTGACTAACAAATGCAATCTGAACTCTAGCTAGCA
Organism: Nanorana parkeri; assembly: GCF_000935625.1. Taxonomy (NCBI): domain Eukaryota; kingdom Metazoa; phylum Chordata; class Amphibia; order Anura; family Dicroglossidae; genus Nanorana; species Nanorana parkeri. Next base: position 922,834 of record NW_017306481.1, read on the forward strand.
GTTACAGCAACAGGTTTGTTTGTTTTTTCTTCAGGGATAAAGGATTTACATAAATGACGAAAAGCTGATTTACTGGCTGGATCACCTAAAAAAAAATAACTAACTCATCCACCACATCTAAGAATTGGTAATCTGCAATATATTACATCTTTGCTTTTGGGTTCAGATACACATTTTTAAATCAATTCATCAAAATGAGAGTGTTCTTTTAAAAGTAAACACTACAGTGGTTTTCTTTTACCTTCCATAGTAATCCCTACACTTACAAGGCAATCACTAATAGCTGCAAAACAATATACACAGCACTTAAGATATAAATATAACACGTGGCAATAGCCATATAGTTATCAGTGAAAAACACTGGCACCTCAACACTTTCACTACCATATCCTGTAATATTATATTGACCTAATAGAACCCTATACTGAGAACAAATTAGGATGCCATTGCTGAATGCCAAATTGCTATGTTTTTATTTGTATCGTGTTTGCTCCAGGTCAATAATTAAGCAAGCATTGAGAGCAGAGGCAGCCAGGCAACGATACAGCCTCTGTATTTCTCTCAGATCAGATTTAACCTAAATGACCCCGACAAAATATGTTTAACTGCTTAGTTCAGGTCAATATTCACTTGTCTACTTTACAGCAAATACTTACCTATGACATAATTAAGAACATTCCAGCCACCAAATGCAAACATGCCCTGGTACAAGGCTTCTCCGACCTGTGATACATTAGGGACATTTCCCTGGAAAGCCCTGTGAAAGTGTTGTGTTTGGCCCATTCCCAACTGAACAATTCCACATACGGCAATGGCACTAAGAGCAGCCATCTTCAGGACTGTAAAAACGTTCTGTACTACAATAATCCATTTTGCGCTCATACAATTAATAATGCCTGCAATCAAAATTACAGAGATAGCTGTGGCTTTTCTGATGGCTTCTGGTGGAGAGCATGCTGGGAAAAATGGCTGCATAGTGTATTCAGCAAACATTAATGCTTGAACAGTTATGATTGCTGGTCTGATGAAAATAACGGAAGTCCATAGAAAAATGTATGCAGGAATGGGGCCCAGGCCTCTTTTAATATAAAAATATTCCCCTCCAGATGACGGAAAGGTAGTTCCCAATTCGGCGTAACACAGTGCTCCAATCATGGATAATATCCCACAGATTGTCCATATCACCAGTGAAACCCCAACATTTAGCTGCGAGAAGAACAGGACGGCCCCTGGTGAGATGAAGATTCCACTGCCCAGGATGGCAGTAAAGATGAAGTTGACTGCACTGAAGTATCCAATGGTCCTTTTCAAGACAACCTTCTGCTCCATTGTGTTCAGCTGCTCATCCATTATCCCTTTCATTCTTCTGTCGCATGCTCAATATAACTGTAACAGTTGTGTTTATATTGGCACAGCAAATCTAATTTTGCAATGCAAGTGTTTAAACAATAACAGTTACTCTGCACTTTGCCCACTGCATACTGTGCGATCAAGTATGAATATTGTATCAATGCAACACTCTAACCATCAATTACTACATATTCCTTTTTAATACAGGAACTCGTACAACTGCTGGATAGATTTAATAAATTAATGTAAAGAAAGAAAATCATGTATAAAGTGCAGTAACTCATAGCACCCATTCAGAATATAGTTTCCATTGCTTCTAGGCAATGGGAATCTGGGATGGCTCTGGCTCAGGTCTTTGTAAGTGTGTACACTTCTAGGCAATCAGAAGCTTGCTGATCTGTTATACAGTGCCCCTAATATTATTAGTCTGTATGTAGATGTATTATTACCTTTTTATATATATATATATATATATATA
>NW_017306481.1:924767-926710 GCF_000935625.1 Nanorana parkeri
TATATATATATATATACGCGTGTATATATTAGGGATGCACCGATATATCGGCCGCCGAAACATATCAGCCGAAAATGGCACTTTTGGCTAAATGCCAAAAGTGACATTTTTCTGCCGATACATAGGCGCATCCCTGCTTTTTTTCCTTCCCGCTGGGCGCTGCTCTGTGTCCCAGCGGGGGGGGGAGAAAGTGTGACAGCCAGGCAAGCGATGCGGAAAGAGAGCGCTGTGAGCGCCCGGCGTCTCTCCTCCCACACCACTCAGCCTCCTATCACAGTCCGGCAGAGCGGTGTGTGGGCGGAGACAGCCCACGCACCGCACCGCCCTGCACCGCTCTCTCAGCCTCCTGTGAGAGAGGCTGAATGAATGGGAAGTTATCTACATCATCTCCTGTTCATTCATGATTGTGGTTATAGTAAACACACAATGTTCTCATGTTATGAATGAACAGGAACACTCATAAGACTAGACTAGAGAAAAATTCAAAAGCTAGAAGACAGCCGCTAGGCGGCGGGCACGAGCGGGAAATGAGCCTGCAATGTAAACAGTCAGCGATGGCTGTTTACATACAAGCGTTTGGGCATCTGTAGAGACACCCGATCGCTTGTAATATGCCTGCGGGTGTGCGTCCCCCCTCCGCCGCTGCTGGCGATCCCGAGCTCCGCTGTGCTCGGTGCGAGCCTGGGACCAGCACAGAAGCTCTGACTCGCTCTGAGGCCGGAGATCAAACAGAGCTCAGTACACGAGCTCCGTTTGATCTCCTCCTCCTCTTCAGAATGCAGGCAGTGATGTGTATTACATCACTTCCTGCATTCAGTGTGACTCTCCGGTACAGAAACCAGAGAGAAGCTGGTGAAGCAGGTGTTTGCTTCATCAGCTTCTATGGGGGCCCTAGGTGACATTAGGGGTCTTAAAGACCCCTGATGTCTCCATAAAGAGGACCTGTCACTGAAAATTAGCTATCACAAAGGGGTCTTGTTGGTCCCCTATGTGATAGCAATAAAGTTAAGTGAAAAAAAAATGTTTAAAAGAATTAGTTACAAAAAAATATAACAAAATAAAAACTCACATATAAAGGTAATAAAAAAAATGTAATTTTTTTTTAAGTCTCACGCATACACATGCAAACATGCGTCGAGTACACCTAAGTGCGTAAACGACGATTGCATCCATTACGCCGCACATGTTATGTATCGCCGCGAACGTCGCAGTGAGAGCAATAATTCTAGGGCCATCAATCACTGATAACACTAACCTGATGAGCGGTAAAAGCTTTTAAAGCATCGCCTATGTCCAATTTTGGGTATGGTAGTTTTTGCGAGTTTGCGGACGCACGCAATTTTAAAGCTTGACATGTTTGGTGTCTATTTACCCGACGTGACCCCGACTTTTATATTTTGCCAAAAATTTGGGTAATAATAACTGTTTTATAACATAACGTAGGGAAAACTGTTTTTTTCCCCAAAATATTCGTCACTTTTTTCATTATACAGTAAAAAAAAAAAACCCGTAGTGGTGATTAAATACCACCAAAAGAAAGCTCTATCTGTCCCAAAAAAATTGTATAAAATTAATTTCAGTACAGCGTTGCATGACAGAATAAATGTCAGTCAAAGTACTGCAGCGCTGAATACTGAAAAATGGCCTGGACAGGAAGCGGGTGTAAACACCCCGGTCAGCAAGTGGTTAATGTAGGATTTTTTTCTGATACATATATATATTAGGGATGCACCAATACCATTTTTTTCTGATACTTGTCCAAGTACTTACAGATACAACTACTGATACACTTTTGTTTAGTGTGACAGTTTTTCTAAAACAATACAGACTAATGATTTCACGACAGTGGTGGAGTGCCAGAGCCAGGTCCCAGCAGCAACCACTGCAACCTGATATCTGAACTGGTATCTGAATATCCTTTAAATACTATATATATATATATA
>NW_017306481.1:927188-930064 GCF_000935625.1 Nanorana parkeri
TTGTGAGGAAAATAAATAATTATTTGATCCCCTGTAGATTTTGTAAGTTTGCCCACTTACAAAGAAATGAAAGGTCTATAAATTCTATCATAGGTGTATTTTAAATGATAGAGACAGAATATCAACCAAAATTTCCAGAAAAAACACATGATACAAATGTTATAAATTGAGTTGCAGTTCACTGAGTAAAATAAGTATTTGATCCTCTACCAACCAACAATAATCTGGCTCCCACAGATTGGTTATGTGGTACACAGATTAGTCCTGTCAATTTAAGAAGGTGCTCCTAACGACAACTCGTTATGTATATGAAAGACACCTGTCCACAGAATCTCTTTCTTCCATTCAAACCTCACCATGGGCAAGACCAAAATGCTGTCAAAGGATGTTAGAGACAAGATTGTAGACCTGCACAAGGCTGGAATGGGCTACAAGACTATCAGCAAGAAGCTTGGTGAGAAGGAAACAACTGTTGGAACGATTATTCGCAAGTGGAAGGAATACAAAATAACCATCAATCGCCCATGGTCTGGAGCTCCATGCAAGATTTCACATCATGGGGTAAGGATGATCATGAGAAAAGTGAGGGATCAGCCCAGAACTACACGGGAAGAGCTTGTAAATGATCTGAAGGCAGTTGGGACCACAGTCACCAAACAAACAATTGGTAACACAATACACCACCATGGATTGAGATCCTGCAGCGCCCGCAAGGTCGCTGTAAGGTCTAGATTTCATATGCAAGCTTACATTTTATTGGTCACGGTGGGCTGCAATGTTCTGCAAATCCTTCTTGTCACATATAATGTTATAATAAGTCTGAAGTGCATTAAACTGCTTTCAAATTGGGCTGGTATGGCAATGTTAACCCAGTAGAGTGAAGGCTGCAGGATAGTATCAGATCCCAGGGAGAATTGCCCACAAAAAAATATATTAAAGCCTATCTCTGGGGGAGAAAGAAAAACTAGTGGGGAAAGACTCTCTGCAAGCTTTGCCTGTTCGCTTTTGTCTAGGTGTATTGTGAATTGGACTTTTACTTATCTGAGCCCCACTCCCCCTCCCTCTGCACTCTGGCTTGTGACCTCACATATAATGCAGGGCTATGTTCACTGCATTAAACGTAATGACATTAGTGGGCCTCCAACCACGAAGCGTAGAGGAAAAAGGCTGCCGACACCTGTCTTGGAGCCTTTAGGAGCTGGAATCAGGTATGTACAAGTTCTTTACACAATACTCCTGTACAAAAACAAGTAGTCAGTGATAGACACTTATTAATAGTATGAAACATGGGCATGGCGATATGGGACATGAATCAAACACTGTGCAGTATAGATAACACGCCCAGAATATAGAGGGTCCATCTCTTGTGCAGGAACATACATACTGTATATGACGATATTGAGGGGACTATAAGTATGGCTAAAGAGTGTCATGGATATTCAATCTTCCAAGAGTCCTCTTCAAAGTTTCTGTCAAATACCAGGCTGTGAATTGAAAGAGCTCTACTATTGCAATCACCTCTTGATCTGAGAAGGTACAGTATGTGGGATATATACACGCCATTTCCAGGAAAGATTTTGCCGTGAGCATCTCCTTCCACATTAACGTGTTAATGATGTTCAAGAGATTTAAATGTTTGGAAGGAACAGTGTTGAAGTTAAAGTTCAGATGTTTCTATCTTATGGAAAAAGTCAAAGGCATAATAAGATCTATACATGAGCTTGAATTATGTTTCCCTCCAGGTCCGTGAATTATCCCTGAAGGAGTTTCTCAAATAGGTCTTCTGCTGGGAAGGCCAAAAACTCTTCTGGTATGGTACATTTGGTCAGGAAAGTGATCAACTTGGAATCAAGGAGTGGATAGATATGCGTTATGGAGTATGTGCATTTCTGCAAAAGAGTGCCCAGAATGTGTGCTTTAAGTAAATAGGAGGGCGTATGTGTTTTACTCTTCCAGCAGTGTGAACATTGAGAGTAATATAAGAAGTGATCTTACAGCAAGGTATATTTCTCACAAAGGACTGGGAAAGGAGAGTTTTGGTATTTATATCAAAAAGATATTCTTTTTTACAAGTAGTTTTTCATACCTATCTATAATAGGAACCTCAGTGGTGCCCCATACCTCTTTATTACAACAGTACCTTATAACTCTTTATTATTTCTGTATTTTATGCAGTGCTTTATATTTTTCTATTACACACATTGCCTCCCTCCTTTGCATCCAGAGGAAGACAGCACATAACAGCCAATCAGATAACTGCTTGCTTGAGTCAGCTAACTTTAGTTCTGATTACTAGAATTTGCACAACCACCAAAGACCTTAGATTGTCACCTTATCAAGGTCAAGGTGAGGCATTTGTCAGGGGGTTTTGACCCTGGGCACATTTCTCCTAAATGACATAGCTAAAGTAGTGAACTGAGTCAAATAAATAATTTCCCATCTGCACAGTAATGGGGCTGTGCAGTGCATCATGACAGTGTGCAGAAATCAATACAGCCATCTATGTGTTACATTGCTACCCCAGAATTGCCCGCCCCCGCAAGGAGTGCAATTGGACAACTGAAAGAAGGCAGTCTCAACCACACAGGCACTGAATGGTCTTCTTCATGCAACACCTATGTGAATCTGGTCTTTCAAGCTTATACGTTTATGATAACACAAGATGGATAGAGGAGATTTTGTTCTATGGCATCAGTGCAGACCTAGCAAGCAGCTTATGGGATATCTTAGGACCTTTGTTTGATAACCATTTTGCTATACATATATGTGAACAATTACTATTCACACTTTTATTATTTTCATTTTTTTTCCTTTGCTCTGAGTCTTTATTTAATATTGGGGGGGGGGGGGATTTTTGTGTCACTGGCTGTAACTGG
>NW_017306481.1:931429-980156 GCF_000935625.1 Nanorana parkeri
GGGGGGGGGGGTTATTTATGTGTCACTGGCTGTAACTGGACCTACCACAGAACCAAATATTTGTGCACAATAAACATCTTATACCAAACAATGACTAATCTGTATGTTCAATGCATTATTTTCATGATTTTGATGTTAGAAGTAGAAAAATTAATTTTATATGATTTATTAAGAGGCCTATGTAGGCTTAGGGCTCACCAGTGGATTTTCTAGTGGCTTTAGTGCCAGCCAGATAATGTCTTTGTTGCATTTTGTGAAAGAGGTTTTGCCAGATAAAAGAGCATACTGGAATTTATAGTTCTTAAGTGGATGGAGGGTCTTCAAATTGCCAATCTCTGACTTTGATGATCATCATTGACAACAGGTAGATATAGAAAAGCCATCAACCTTCACCATAGAAGACCTCACACCAAGCACTTTCTATTTTTGCTCCGCTAGTGATTTTTCATTAAGCTTTATATTGTTTTTCACCTCCGTGTGTGGAGATCAATGTGCCTCCAAAGCATCCAACATCAATCTACCTAAACAGCAAACCAAACCACTCAATCCAGACTAATAATATACACGTCGTTCTGTGACTTCAATGATTTTAGCCTGGAGTTTTGTATATAGATGAAGCAATTTTGTGGATCAAAAAGCACCAAAGCTTTTCATGTTAGATGTAAATGCAGTGCACGCTGTTGGATTTCACTCTTGGATAAATAAGGAGCATAGCTGTAGATCCCACAAAAATACAGAACATAGTGTGGGCCACAAGACACATTTACTGAAAATAATCACTCAACAACCATTTCACTATTTTACATAGGAAACATCAAATCATTAAATTTTTAAGTAAGTGCAAACTAATGAGCAGCAGACAGGTCCAATTATCTTTTACCTATGTTAACTGTGATGCACGCTATTTTACGTTTCTCTGTATTTCCTTTTTGTTATTACTGTATTGATTGTATGTATGCTTGTATGATGTATTTATTTATTTTTGTTGATTTTGATTTCTGTCTTGTGTCTAAAACAATAAAAACGTACCTGTTAAAAAAGAAAACTCGAGAGCGGAACATCACAAAGATTTAGGTGGCTATAAAATGGGTATTCATGAGGATAGATAGATAGATAGATAGATAGATAGATAGATAGATAGATAGATAGATAGATAGATAGATAGATAGATAGACAGTATATGTGTTTACATGCATTTATATTCAACATTCAGTGCATTTTAGTGTGAATGAGTCCTAAACCATTTTCAGGCAGGAGTGCAGACTTTTTCGACAGGCTTTAGGATTTAGGATCATTTGGAATATAGCAGCAGCCACAGCGTCAAGATAAAAAGAGCCTCTCAGCCAGGGCTGTATTTACTATATAGCATACATCCCTAGGGTGCTGTATTAGAAGGGGCAGCACCAAGTGTCAAAATTTACAAATTGTTATAAAATATTCCTTATATTGCTTCTCTCTTCTAGCTACACCTGAACATTTGTGGCTAAAATCCACAAGACATTTGCAGGGAAACGGGGCGCTGAAATAAACCACAAAATGATCTGTCTTTTCTCTCCTTGGTGGTTTGTACAGTTCAAAGTAGTTCTGCATATGAAGCAGACTCCACACTGCTTCCAGCAGTGCATTGAAGCATTTGTTTTTGCTACATTAATTGCATGACACAAGTGCTTGTACAAGAGCGTCAGCATTCTGATGCGTTCCAAAGGCAGCATGATGTCTACATACAGCCAAGACAATGCTGTCCATTGTATCTGATAAAATGCAGTTTTGCCATGTTTACCAGGAGAGTGCTTTTTAGAAAATATGAAATGTATGGACTCTATGCTACCTGGGAAGCAAAAAAAAAAGAAGATTATAAGAAGGGCTGTGGGCGTGAAATTACAGGGAAAGACATTCTGACGATATGGATATTCATTTTGATGAATGTTAAATCTTTATTCTCATTTCGTACTTATGTGTTTTGTCATTTGCATTCCCACTTTTCACAGTGCATGAGACAGCTGCACGGCATCAAATGATGCTGTATCTATATTTACATTCACCTAGGGAAATTAAAAGCCACTGCTATCAGCAACTGGAAGTAACTATTAATATCTCAGAAAAATGAAAGCAGACAGCTCAATTAAAATGACAGAGCAATGCAATCAAATTGCACTTTAAATTTTATATAAAAAGCCACTGCTCAGGGTAATGAGGTTTCAATGGTCTAGAAGACAAGTGTTGATAGCATTCAGTCTATAAATTTTTTTAATTCAAGCTATGCAAGAAACAAACTGGCCAGCAGTGGCTGTGTGACCTGATAATTCTGATTGAGTGTCCGGAGTGTTAGGAGTTTATTGCTAAACACAGAAACTGAAAACTGCGCCAAAGTCAGCATTCAGGAAAGCGAGTGTAATAATCAGATAATTACACAATACAATTAGTAGGAATCGGGGCATACAGCTTTGCAATTTACATTTGTGACATCTGATTCTCCAACTTTATTAAACTCTCTTCAAAGTTTTCAAGCTAGAACTAAAAAGGTTGTGGCAAAGTATGTGGTAATATTTTATATTATACAGTATACTTAAATGTATTCATGCTTTATTTCAGAACATATATAATCGTATTCTATGTCATTGCTGAGTTCATGTTAGCTTCATAAAGTATTGGATATCTTCATATTTCACCTTTATTAAAGTGCACTCAATAAATCAAGATTTGCTACGTTATAGGGAAAATTGAGAAATGTTAATTGTGCCTAAACAATACTCTGAATAATGTTCCTTTTGTCTGGAATTCCTCCTGAAAAATAGCAGTGCACTTCCTAGTATGCGAGGGTGCCTAAGCACTCCTGTGCCTACACATAAATCCCTCCTGTCCCTCATTTGGAACTAAATCCCTCTGTTACACTTTCCTCTTCAGTTGTCATTAGTTTTGGTGTGATGTTCAGATTAGGCATTGGCTCGAACATCTGCAGTTCGTGTGTTCGGCAAACACACAAACTGTCAGGGCGTTCTGCGGGCTTTTCATGCGCCGAGCTCCCCGCAAGGCACTGCGCTTTGTGAGCTCTGATTAGCCAAAGCCTTGCACTTGACCACAGGTCAGGTACAAGTCTTTACCCAATCATGGCTCTTACAGAGTACTGGGCCCTGATTGGGCAAAGTCCTGATGACTTTGCCCAATCATGGCTTACGTGTTACAACTGTAAACAGTTGGGCGGAGCTAGCTGTCACTGCTAACTCCGGACAATTCTTTATAAGTTTCCGTCATCTGTCAAAATGCTATTCTGCAGCGGGAGTTTGTCATGAGCGGACGAGACGGCGGTTGTCATTTTTTTTTTAAATTATAATTTCTTTCTATTTCTTTTTTATTGTTTTATTTTTATTACATCGAGTTGTCATCGTCGTGGACAATGCTGGACGTCGTGATTGATGCTGGATTACGTCGGTGGATCCATTTTGTTTTTTTTTGTTCTTTTTAATAAAAGACTTGTCAAAAACTTGTCTTTTGTTTTTTTTTCAAATGAAGGATTTTTTCAAAAGTATGGTCTCTTTTTACAATTTAATTTAACTCTTTAGTGAATAGGTAGGGGTACAAGTACCAGGGCTTGTGGGGAAGAGGCCATTGTCCCCATAGGCACAGGGACAAGGTGCTTTTCCAGGGGCGACCCTGGAAAAGCACCCTCCTAGTGCAGAGGGCATGTGGCCTAGGAGGGGAGGGGCGATTTGCCAAAAGTGTTATTTTTCACTATAAAACATTTATCTTATTTCCTAATTAACTTGTTTACTATTTCAAAAAGCTAGTATGAAGGAAAAGAAATTGTGAAAAAAACACAATTCTGGGTTTAACCAATCATTTTTGGCATATAAAGTTTTAATGGTCCTCTTAACTGGGGGCGCGGCAGGGTTGTGCCCATTGCCTAAATAAGGTAGAAGGTATCTCTTTTTCTTATCTTAAAAAGATGGAAGGTATGCCTAGAGCCTCATGGCTGTATATCTGCAGTGTGGGATCTAAGGCAGTGGTCCCCAACCCCCGGGCCGCGGCCCGGTACCGGTCCGTGGATCAAATGGTACCGGGCCGCAGGCGAAGCAGCGCTCCCGACTCAGCTCTGCCAAGCTCCGTGTCACAGACTTTACTGCGGTTCATTGTAAAAACTTTGTACAATGAACTGCAGTAAAGTCTGTGACCCGGAGGAGGGACAGCTGTATGTTCAGGCGGCACAGGCGATCACATCACTGTTAGCCTGGTGAGGGCGGAGCCTATACACGTCTCTGCAGGCACCGACAGCCACATCCTGGTATGTGGGTCAGCGTGAGTGAGGACGCTCTCCTGTGACCCCTCAAGGCACTGATGCCTCTGACTGCTACTCTCAACAAATATGAAGTGAGATTTGGTGATCTCACTACTGTGCTGCTCACTATTCTTCTTTCTGGAGGCTCTGACATGAAGAAGCAAAAACCCAGCCTCTCATAAAAACACAGCCTATCATTCCTCCTGAAGAAAAGCTCTGGTTGTTGGTGTTCATGATAATCCAAACCCTGTAACATAGTAACACCTATTACATTCTTATTACTGCAACATGTAGTACTGTATGTTATTTTATTTCTTTTGCACTAACAATACATTTTCAATTTGTTTGGCCTGATTTACTAACTGAAGATTTACTTTGTGAAACTGAACATGCTCTACAGCTTTTGTAAATTGGAGTCATTGTGTGTGTAACAGTTTTACAAGCGTTTAAAACTGCAAAGCACAATGTGCAAAGTTTAGTATCTCATCCAACCAATCAAAAATCACCTTTCACTGATCTGACAAGTAATCTGACATCTGATTGGCTGCAATGACTCACTGTACCTTGCACAATAAACGTATTAGTGCTGACATTATTATTGTTGGCGTTTTCCCATCATAGTATACTTTCAGCTTTAATATTGAATTAACAAGTGAATAAATGAATTTGGCACATTTAGTATGCACTTATCTCCATAAAAGAAGATCTATCATTAATAATCACCCCCTAGCCCTAATACTTTACAAGAGACTTTATCATAGCCTTTGGCTGTAAATTCCCTTTATACCCTCTCGGAAAGTGCACCTTCACAATAAATCATCATTGACTCATTACTTGCTTAAAGGCAACCACCATGACTTTGATTGAAGAAAGTTATACGCCCTATGACTGTGAGCTCTATAAAAGCAATGCATGCAGCTATATTACAGATACTATCTGTCTCTCCATTCATTTTTCCCTAGTTTTCTGCAAATGGATACAGTATAAACTCCTGAAATAACAGATCAATCATATAAAATGAGTTGTCACTTTTAAATTAATCAAACAATCCTCCGCTGCTAAAGGCAATGTTTTTTTCATCTGGGGAGACAAAAGCAATTGGTGATGCTGCTGAATTGGTTTGCAAGCTGATAATAGCCATTTTGTCACAAATCCAAGCACTGTCTTAAACAAACACGTCAATCATCGATGCTTAGCACTTTCACTATTTCCATTTAAACTATTTGTCCTGAAAAAATAAAACAATAAAAAGCTAACAGGATATATTTATGTTGTAATCACTTTTGGGTTACTAACTTTTTCTATTTTGCCTTTGAATGGTCAACCTACCCAACACTATATCAAGGGCATAACAACAGAAAGACAGAGGACCAATTACTTGCTGGCTACACAGTTCATTATGGAGGTAGAAAACAGAATGTTTGTACTTGCTGTAAAATCATTTTTATTAAGGGACACAGGATCAGTAGTTATTCTGATACAACTGGGTTATACGACCTTCTACAGGAGGATTTGAACAATGGTGAATAAAAAAGCTGTTTGCCAACCAAATGTAACTCCTACCACTCCCAGCATGCTTTAGTTTTGTAGAAAAGCAGTACTTAGGAGTAGATCACAACCACAAAAAAATCAAGAAACTGATTTTATGGTAGGTATAACAATCCTGTTTACAACAGGTGAAATAAGCCTTCCATGTGTGATAGTATACCTTACTGGAGGAAGACTTCCTAGCTTTTTAAAAGTGTGGGAATTTCCAACTCAGAAATAACCCTGTCTCTGAAGACCTGAGATTCAGCAGCCATGCCAGAAACCTGGTTGATCTGGAAGATCCCACATGGTGTCTACCAGCAGACTAATCAGGTCAAAGTGCCATATTTTCCTGGGTCAGTCAACAGCTTTGAGTATCACCGCAATACCCTCGATCTCAATCCTGATGGGTAAACAAGGAAGGAGTTTCAGAAGAGCAGAGGGATAGATCTATGTAGTCACCACCGCAAGATCTCTACATCTGGAGACAAACCTCTCCAGTTTGTTGTTGCAGAAGGAGGCCAAAAAGTGCACCTCTAGGGCCCCCCATCTGTGACACAGGTCCTAAAAAACCTCTGGTGTAGGGGGAATTCTCTCAGCTCAATCGCTGTTGGCTGAGGTTGTCTGCCTGCCAATTGTCCCCCACTAGAATGTTAACCATGGACAAAGCTGAAACATAGAGCTCTGCACAGGCTAGAATACTTTCTAGCTTTCTTGCGACAGCAAGGCTTCTCCCTGATGATAAATTGACAACATGGCTGTGGCACTCTGCAACATCACATTGACAGACAGAGTGTAAGCTGATTGTTCCATCATCTAGGTATCCTATTATGGAAATACCCTGGGAGCTAAGTAAGAGTAGCACAGGATCAAACCTTGGTGAACACTCAATGTGAGGACAATCAGTTAAATAGGGCTACAGTCTGGAAATGCTGTGTACCCACATTAAAGTGGAGAAAGTGCTGATGCAATGGAAATATGGGGACATGTAGATAAGCGTCCCTGATGCCCACCTAGGCCAGAAAGTCTTTTTGCAGGGTGGCTATGACAGATTTGGTAGATTCCATTTAAAAATTGTGGACTCAAATGAAGACACATAAGGCCTTTAGATGCAAGATGGGTGCTCCCTTTTGGTTTTGGAACAGTAAAAAGGTTGGAGTAAAATCCCTGAAACATTTCCTGTGTTGCTGCAATCACAATAACTCCTTGGCTCAAAAGATCAGCAAGAGCAGAATGGAGGTCTGATAACCTTTGCGGTTGGTTGGACAACATGAAAGAGGGTGGATGCAGAGAAAGGAACTCTAACATGTAGGCCCTGGACACCATTTATTTTATTCAGGCACCTGAGATGCTTTCTGAACAAGTGTCTACAAAGGCCAGCAGACGTCTCCTTACTTTAGGGCATCCCTTCATGCTGAAAAATAATTGTCTGCAGATTGGAGGATTTAGAAACCCAAGGTCTGCGATTTTACTGGCCCGCTCCCTTAGGCTTGGCTGAAGTAGGCTTGAGTAAGAAGCCTGGGAAAACATAAGGAAATCTTTTCGGTATCAAAGGCAGAAGACTGTTTGACAGAACAAGGCTTCTGCTTCTGCTGGGGTAAATGAGAACCATAAGTGATGTCCTTCATAAAACTGTTTGGTGAAACACCAAAAAGAACTTTGCCATCAAAAGGCATGTGTAACCAGCGTTTCATACACTGATTTTACACAGCCCAACATTTCAATAACAGAGACCTGCCAAGGTGAAAGACAGGAGACTCAATGGAGTGATAAGACAGACAATATCAATTAGGCTGTCAACAATATAAAGTATGGCTCAGGGCAAAAGTTCTGAATTCTCTACAATTAAAGGGCCAGTTAGAACTGCAGAAGCATCCTTAGGCATCATCAACTCCATTCCCCTAATGTATGATAGACTGACATCATGGTTTTGGCAGATTTCATAGCAGGGCCTGCTAGCAAAAGTAAAGGTTTGGAAAGAGCTTCCAAATGTTTCTCAGTGGGATCCTTAAACACTCTGACATCCTCAAAAGGTACAGTTCTTGTTAAGGTGATCACTGGATCCACAGTGGGAACTTTTTGAAAATCCTCATTAAACAAACATTGGTCTGCAAAGCATTTGAGACGGGGAAATAATTTGTCAAGAGTGCCCCAGTCTCTGTATAGCAATTAAGGAAATAACACTCCATGAAACTAGGTGGATCTAGGAAAGGTTTGATAGTCTTGGGCCCTTTCAGGCAAACCAGTCAGTTAACATCCCTAGTGATGCAGTTTTCTCCATTTTAAATGTGACTCGTACAGCCTAGGGACTATTTCACCTGGCTGAGGCTCCTCAGGGACAAAGTAATATTTCAAGGATTTTTAAGACTCTTTGTCAGACTGTAAGACTGTAAGACTGTCAGAGTCAGCAATTATATTTATAACTGGGCTCATAAAAACTAACATAGCTGCAGGTAACTCACACCAGGATAAGGCAGAAGAGGGAGCCACACCTGAAGGAGCAATGGGAGACTCCATGGAGTGAGTTGAACGAGGAAGGAGAGAACAATCCAGGCTATTGGTGTCAGGTCCCTTAGGAGGAACAGTGCAGGCGCCCCCAGAACTGTTTAATGTGGCCGTGAGCTAGAGAATGATCCGACATGGTGTACTTTTTAAGTGGAACAACTAAATAGAAGACAACAGGTTAAAAACCTTGGTTTACTCAAAACCAACTGCTTAAGCAGAAGTAGTTAGTGGCCAGAGGTGACCAGGTCACTGTAGGCAGCAGTATGGACTAACTGAGGTGAAATTGCATGTCACTTGCAGAGAGGAGCTATGCTGAGAAGTAGCTACCTTACACTGAAGGAAAAAAAAGAAAAGAATAGAGTAAGAAGTGTGCATGTGCGACATCAGAATAATGACATAGCATGTATTTTTTAACCCTTTCTGTGGAAACTGATGGCATAAGGGATTAATGGTGGCTTTTAACCATACCAAGTAGAGTAGTACCTCACACTGCTCAGCCCAAATGGCGTATTCATTAAAGAGTTTTCAGCGATTGGGACACACCAGAGGCTGTGCGCTGCTCTGAATCATAGAAATTGGTCTGTGGATAACTAACACAGTACCTGAAAGTCTGGGAAGAACCACAGAACCACTGGCAATCCAGCCAAGTACTCGAAGGACCAGACAGGCCACATAATAGAATAAAAGAATGGCTAGTAAAAAAGGTAAAAAGCAGTTTTAAAAAATGTGAAAAGGTGTCTATCAACTGATATTTGTATGCCAGTGTCCAATTCCTCCTGTAGACAGCAGTATAACCCATTCCTATCAGAATAATTACTGACCCTGCACCCCTTAAATGGTTATTAAACCCCTGTGTGTTTTTGCATATATCTACTGCTAGCGGGCAGTAGATATATGCAAAAACTTTTTTAAAAAACCCTTTGAAACAGGTTTAAACTTACCTGTGTCTTCGCCGCGCGCTCCCGTCCGAAAATCTGAAAAATCTCAGGCGACCACAAAGGATCTTGGGGCGGGCGCATGCGCAGTTCAGTTTTTCGGCCGGGAGACGAGGAGTGACACAAGGTAAGTCTATGGACGGCGTGCACCCGCATGCAGACATCGTGGGTCAGGAAGTGCCAGCAAGCACAGAGGAGTCAGCACTGGATCGGAGGCCCGCAGCAGCGCTGGAGAGAAGGCTGAAAACGACAGGAAAGAAGAAGAAGAAGATCTGATTAAGAGACATCATTTAAGGTAAGTGCTTACCCAAACTTTGGGGAAGGGGAATTTTTTTTTTACTTTAATGTCACTTTAATGAACAATAAGGAAATAGCTTTTATCATGCATTTAAAAAATGTATATTAATGTATATATAGAGATTGAGATGGAGATTAGAGAGTTGACAGAGAGAGGGTTAATACATTTCAGATGGAGCCCCATCAGCCAAAGTTACAGCTCTGACTGATACTTTAGTTTTAGTAGCTTCTGGACAGTAAGATCTTCTAATGGTTTCTTAAATCTTCCAGTGATTTCTATAGTGTGATGACAGAGCCTTAGTTGTAGGGCCTAAACACCTGCTGCATTATAAGTCTTATTCTCTTTAATCAATGTATTTAAATAGGAAGGGAGCAATGCAGGAATATTAGATTACCTGTCAAAGAAGAGCCCACTGCCCTCCCCACCACCAAATGTTGAATGCCATGCAGACATTGGGCACTGGTGCTTTGGGAGGAGAACCACTGTTTTTTGGGGGAATTTCTCTCAAAGCGCCCCTTATTGCTGAAGCAATTGTTGGAATCTATCTACTAAACAAGTGACATGCAATGGCTGTTCATCTGCTGCTGCATTCACCTGGTGCATATTCATCTTACTGTATATACTGTATAGTGAATGTGACTGTGGAAGTAAGATGAATGTCAAAGCTCAATTGACAGGATTCGCAGGCCAGGTTTTCAAGTAAATTCTTCATAAATTGACCCCTCAATGTATAATGAAACATATTTTGATTGATTGTATTCACTGCTGGAGAATGTAATCAAATCGTTTCCAAGCTGCTAAATCCACCCACACAAACCCTAAAGTAATTTCCCTTCTGGCCTTTAGAAGCAATAGACAACATTTTTATAAAATCACAGAATACTGACTTCATATTCTAAGCTAAGCTTGGCATGTAATACAAGTTAGAAATTCAAATTTAAGAACTTACGTTTTAATGCAAAAGGGCTAGAACCTCTTTATTTTTTTCTATTGCTCACAATTTTTTTCACTTCCTGTAGTGCCTCCAGGGCAGGAAGTAAGAGGATCCTTTTCAACAGGGACACCGAGAATAAAAACATCCAAGCTCACTTCTGCAATGGACTTCAGTCTCACACGTAGTTAGCTAATTTGTATTTAGATTAAAGTCTATCATGAGAGATAGTTTGGAACAGGGACTACTTTACAACACACAGAGGAACCATGGGGAACAAAAGTAGCCAACCTGCAGAAGGAAGGACAGTGTCAGTATGAATTCAGAGATGATTTGAGGATCTACAGCCAAGTGATACACAATCTACATTTTTGATATTACTAAAGGTACTTGAATGCATTTTTAAGATTTAACTCCTGAGTTTAGTGCCACTTTAAGTTTTAATGCAAAGAGCTAAAACCTCTTTCATTTTTTTCTGTTGCTTACTGTATTTATTTTCATTTCCTTTAGTGCCACCAGGACAGGAAGTAAGGGGATTCTTTCCAACAGGGACACAGAGAACAATAACGAATTAGGGAGAAATAGAACCTCTATCAGGGTTTTAATGTCAAGTTCTCACTGAAGAGGATTTCATTATCCTTTCTTATCACTGGGACAGGAAACAGTAGGAAAACATATTAAGGTCTGAGAGCCCATTCACACCAGGGTGGTTGCGGATGAGCGCTGATTTCAAAAGGGAGGTTGTGGGAGTTTTTTATTGTGTTTCAGCACTGAAGCGCAATTAAAAACGCCCAAAACCGCAGTTCTGTTGAAAGCTGTATGTAAACCGCACTCTATCAGCACGGCAAAAATAATGCAGGTAGCAGTTCGGGCGGGGGCAGTTTGGATCGCGCAGACACGCACTGTAATATGAACGGTCCCCATAGCAATGTGTGGGATCGTTCATGTCGGTGGATCCGTGCGGCCGAACCGCCCTGGTGTGAACAGGGCCTGACAGAGGTTCAAAGTCCTCCCTACTTTTTTTTACAAAACGAAAAAAAAAGGTCAAGGGTTACAGAAGAGGATGTATAGATCTCTTCTGTCATACATCCTCCTATCTGTCAGCATTTTTTTTCCTGTGAATTGCGCCACCCATGCGGAGCTCGGTTCACAGGCTAAGCAAAAGAAGTAGCTCCTGTGACCATGCGTGGGAGTAACCTTTTCTGCCCTTGGGCAATCAAGCGGCTGAAAACTCAGAACCTGGAAGAACACCGGGAGGGGAGTACGAACATCCCAGTGCTGGAGGGGATCTCTTTAGCAGGTAAGTCTTCCCTAATATACTAATATCCTTGCATACTAGACATTATGGCAAAAAGCTCCTGTGGGCTCTTTTGTTTTTTCAACATACTTTACTTCTGTTCTTCTCTCTTTCTTAGCTATTCTTCATAAACAATACTGTACTTATTTTAAAAGACATAGTTATTCAGTTTTGGGATTTTCTCATTTGTCAGCTGGAGAAACGTTAAGTAGCAGCTGCAGACCACAGGTGGCTTTGTTGAAGCATGCCACTTTCAGCATGCAGCGTACAGAAGATACAGTGTATAAACAATGTATAAACAATGACTCTGCCCAACATACACGGCAAGGCACAGAAGTGCAGAGTTTTCAGAGGCTGTAACATCAGAACCTGGAAGGCTGAAACTCCAATAATTTGAAAGACAATAGGAAGCAAGATCTGAAAGGAAAAACACAGAATAGAATAGAATAAAAGCAGATGGTTCCACTGGGGTCAGCAATGCTCAGCTTTGAAAGAGAAAAGCATGCAAAATAAAGCCAGAGCACCGGCAAAACATTCCAAAGACTCTTTGCATATATCAGATGGATATTCTCTATTGTCTGTAAACCCCAACAATGATCTTCTCTTATTTGCTCCATTCTCTGTCAAATATAATATTGAAAGCATTTTATTTTAACTGTTCAAAAAAATACCTGTTGATCCTACCAGAAGTGCAGTGCTATCATGTTTCCTGTGTACTCTGCTGTGTTATCTCAAACAATGTTAATAGGAAGTGTGTTAGGAATACAGGACACTACCCCCATTTTATGGAGAATAGAAGGGGGAGGTGTTCTGTACCCCTAACAAACTTCCTGTCCTGGGGGGCAATGTTGTTCCACCATAAATACACTACAGTGAGTGAGTGTTGCCACCCTTTAACAGGAAATAAGTTACTGGCAGCACCACCAGGTGAAAACAAAAGGATAAAAGCCAAAAAAATACAAATACAGCCACCACATCTAAGGACTGATAAGCTGCAAAATATTAAATTTTTGTTCTTGGACTTAAATACTCTATACTTTAAAAGGATGCTTTGTAAATCACACGCCCAACAATACTCTTGCCCAATGCAATTTGCACGGCATTCTCGCCACTAGATGGAGATGAGGAGCAAAGGAAATCCTATGCTCCTCTTCTCCATTTAGATATTTTAGATAAATATGGTTATTAAGAAGGGGTTGAAATTCAATATGGAAATACATATTTACTTTTATTTTTTTACATTAGATACCCTTTAAGTACCAATTCTGAGAGTAGAGCCAGTAAAATGGCGAGGGTGTGCGCATTTGCTGCTCATGAGGCAAACAATTTGGAATCTGGCAGGAGGAACTCTGTGACCCTTAGGAGCAATATAGAACATTTGTAATCAATTACTGGGCACTGGCTTAATATTCTAATGTAAGTATTGAACATAATAAAACATCAGTGTGGAAATTTAGCCACAACTTTTCAAGTTGAATATCTTTACTGCTCAGTTACTTTGCACAATGGAGTTTGAACTTAAAGAAGAACTCCGGGCAGAATAAAACTCAAACCTTGCAGTGGGGCTACCCCCACATTGCAAGGGTTAAGTGTTTCGTTTTTATCTAGGTTCTAATATATCAAAGAAATACTCACCCAGATCTCGGTCCCATCTGGCTGCTAGACCGGACCCTGCAGCCTCTCTCTCTCTCTGCTCTAGTAATGAAATGTCTCTTGGCGTCCTCATGTCTAATGCACTGTATTAGATTTGATGACTCACGGGTTTTTAGACCACTGGAGCGGAGGGGGAGAGAGACCTCAGTGGCCAGTCTAGCAGCCAGGCAGGGCCAAGGTTCGGGTGAGTATATCTTTTTTATTTTAGACCCTAGATGAAAATGAGCAGTTAACCCTTGCAGTACAGGGGTAGCCCCACTGCAAGGTTTTATTCTGCCTGGAAAAGAAATAAACAAAGAGCACCACCTCATATGGGCATCACGGCCAGCTTCGCCCAGTTGTTATTCATTGGCTGGGACCTGCTAGAAGACTCTGGCAGGTGCCGGCCAATAGGAAACACTTTGACAGAGCAAGCTCCCTGCTAGCTCCGCCCAATTGTTTTTCTTTTGCCGGCATCTGTCAGATGCTTCATTATGCGGTGGGAGTCCGTCGCAGGCGGTCGACTGGTTGTGCGGCGTTTATTATTATTTTTTATTTTCATTTCTTTAAAATATTTGTATTTATTTTGTAATCTTCCTATTTATCATTTTTTAAATATTTTTCAACTTTTTCATTCTTTTCACTTATTTTCTATTCTGCTCGGTACCTCAGAGATACCGAGCAGAATAGCCGAGCCGAATGACGCTCGGCGGCATTCGGCTATTCACTTACTGCCGTTCGCCCCTATTGGAATAGGGGCGAACGGCAGCGAGTGAGCTGCTGGAGCTTCGGCTCAGCCGATCCAGGTGTTGGATCGGCTGAGTCCTACTCCTTCTGCAATTCTACTGTGTGAAGGCAGCCGATGTATGGCTGATTTTAGCCGATGTACGGCTGAAATCAGCCGTACCAGACTGCAATGAATAGCCGTACAGCGTTTGGCTCACTTCAATTTGACTGGCTTATTCACTCGGCAGCTTTGTGAATAACCCCCATAGTGTGGTGACCTGTGTTGTACCGCACCGGATCAACGCAGGCCACCACAAGGACACATAGAAAACAATTGTGCCACAATGCAGTGGGTGATCACTGCGATTAAATGCAAAATGCTGCAATTTACCAAAACGCACTGTATGCCACCGCAAGTCACCACGCAGCAGCACAGTACTGAATGGAGTGTACACATTGTACACTCCACATAAAGTGTAAAAAAAAAAAGGTTAAACAGTGACAGCTCTGGCAGTGTGCAATACAACACATTAGCCTCCCTGCTTAAACACAGTGAAAAGTTGAGCGTGAACAGGCCCTTAGACCCAGTACTAGAGAGCCAGGTGCTACTAAGAATAGACTCTATGACTGGGAGACATGTGTAAAAACAAATCTGTTGACACCGACAGGGGAAAATATTTGCCCTCTCTGTTTTACCAGAGTGTTTTCTAAAAAAGTTCTCCGTTTTTAATGCGCTATAAAAGGTGCGAACGAATTTAACATTGCTAGTTATTAGGAAATCGTCACCATTAACTGCCAATCCTTTTTCATACTCATAAACTCCCTTTTATATAGGATAGTCATTTTTCTACACACTTCCTTAATCTGGAATCAAGAACTGTGCTTAATTATTTGCATAATGAATCGCCTCCTACCATAATTAGATGACTGCTGTTATTGTGTACTTTTGGTGATATGTAGAGAAAGTGGCTACCTTTAATTCTTGTGGTGTTTTTGAACTTCAAAGAAGCAGATCTTAGCAGTGGGGTTGGTGACACCACTATAGTTTCTTTGTAGTGTCTTTTCAAGATACTCTAATTATGCTTCTCACAAAACAGAAATGGTCTTTTGAACAAAAAATATTAGTTTAATTATTATTATTATTCAAAATATGTGAACAGTAAACTTATTTTGAAACGTCATAATTCATGAAAAACAGCCCCCGAGTATTAACCTGGACTGGATGTATATCGCTCCTGGGCAATACGCTTTTTGAGCCAAGGGACTCTACCTGCAACTTTGGCACTTGACTTGTTTTTTGGGTTGTTTTAAAGGGTATCTATGCTGAAAAACTAAAAATAAATATGTATTTCTATATTAAATTTCCATAAGTTTTATCCCACTCCTAATTACCATATTGGTAATTACCAAATGTTTGTAAACATACTTACTGAAGATGCCCATACGATGGACTTCCTCAATGCACTTCCTTGTGTCCCCACCCTAACTAAGCCTGCTGTCTGAACTACAATGCAACGTCTGAACTTCATCTATGAGAGGTGACATCATAGCTAATACACACAGACACAAAACACTCATAAAAACACACAGACCCTAAGGAATTCACAATCACAACTACAGTATGTACAATACTTGAAGCGAAAATAACTTTATAGGAAATTCCCATACTCAGCACCACGCCGGGCTGATGCCGGGCTGATGCTGTGCAAACAGCATCAGCCCGGCATATATGTTTTATAAATTAAGTCCATAAATGTATTTCCATTCAAGTATTGTTTCTAATTTGTAAATAAAAAAATAAAAAGCTAATCAAAAGGAAAAACATTAGAATAGACTTCTATGTGTCATTCCAGAAAGATTGTGAAAGACATGGGCACTTCAAAGAGAACAGTAATGTGGTGCTCTAGGCATGTAAGCAGGTCTGCCATTAGAAAAACCGGGCCCGGTACAGCCTACCTGACAGGGCCCCCTCAACCCGCTCCCCTGGGGCTCCCCCTGCTGGATACTACTGTATAGTTGGGGAGGAAAGAGAGGGACAGAATCCTGCACAGTTATATCTAATAGATTAACACTTACTCCAAAGACCATTATTTGATTAGGAAAGAGGACATTTTGCTGACAGGTCAAGATGTTAAAATAAAAATACATTTGATGCACTTTGGAAAAGTGCAGCATGTCAACGTTTTTCTATTTGCCTTATAGGTGACCTCCATTTTCTTGTGCAAAAAAACACAGATCACCGCGTATAGTGTGAAGGCCCTAAAGGAGTGCTAACTAGGAGCAGTGTGTCTTATCAGTAGTGGGTTGGACTGGGACTTGACTGGACATTTGAGGTGCTAAGGAATTAATATATTGCAAGCCCAAATTGGGGACCTTCTAAAATTTAGGGCCTATGGCAAATGCCTAGCATAATCCTTACAGCAAACCTGTTTCATGCCCATGAAGGACAAAGCAACAGGTTTTTTTTAACTCTGCCACCATGTACTTCAGTCGCCATGAGCGAAGAAAATATCTGTTACTTCCGGGTATGGAGACGCATGAGACTTACTCCCCTTCCTTTCATGTGACAGTGCTTAAGCTTGGGGACTGGCCCTGTGCTATTACATGGTGGCACCTAGAGTGCCTCAGAGCCTGCATAGGATTTCCATCTTTTACTCCCGGTGGAGTGGCGGGGAAGTGAAGAAACAGTACGTATGTGTTGCTAGGGAGCAGAGCATTAAATCAAACATGTCTACAGAGTCTGCAGTGTATAAACCAGTGGAATTTCAGTGGGAACCAATTTTCACAGCTAGCAGCTATAAGCATACAGTTGGTGGAACAGCCAGCTGCAAAAGATAAATCTGAATCCCCATGTAAAGATTAGGATCATTCTGAAGATTGGACATATTACTGCCTAATTTGAATAGCAATATTTTTATGATTGACTGACTGTTGATTTTAAACCATGGTGATGAGTTTATCCAGCTGTTTTCTTCTGAACACATGAAACTTGATTTTATAACTGAATCAGAATAATGTAAAAATGAAACAATCCCAACCTCAAATATTTAAAAACATCTTAGACCTCATGAATAATAGTACCTAATTTCAATATATGTTTGCTAAAATAAATCAGACGTTAGCACAGTATTACAATTTATTGGGTAGAGTGCTTTGATATACTGGTAGTACCTTGCTTCCAAAAGTGATGTAAATGTAACTTATGTTGAAATGATTTATCGGGCAATTGGGGTTGGGTCTGTTATTTATTAATGATCAAAAGAAACAAAGCGCTAAAGGTAGCTGTATGAGCCAAAGAATAAGCTATAATTGATACTGGCGAGGTCAGTATGGAAGCTAATATATAAGTATAAAGCAGGACTAGCTTCATAAACAAGTATAAATAAAACCAGTCTAACCAAAATAAACATTCCTAGAAATATCTCTAGTGAGATAAGAGCCTCTCCAATGATTCTTAATTTTATCAATCCCACAGATATAAATTTTATTTTTCCAGAAGCGCAGATTCATTTGTTTATATGTTATTTATTAATGTTCACAGGATAATGATGGGCTTACAGGCAGTCCCCGAGTTACGAACATCCGAGTTATGTACGGCTCAAACTTACAAACGGAGGTCCCAGGCTGTTCCACTAGTTGTAATGCTACCGTGCTTGTGCCGACGTTCATAGTTCTGTACCTCCTGTACATTACAGGAAGTTGTTAGACATGCAGACGAGGAGTGGGTCTGGTTTGTAGTACTGTACATTACAGGAAGTTGTTAGAAGTGCAGACGAGGAGTGCTACTGTACATTACAAGAAGTTGTACAAACATCTGTCCAAGTTGCATTTAAAGTAGAATTCCATGCAAATTGATTTAGTTTTGGTTAGTAAGGTGTGGGCTGAGAGCCACTGTGAGGACAGCAAAACAAACATTACAGGGGGTAAACCCTTCCCTATGCTATCCAAAACAAAACAAAAAAATTTGGGCTGGAGTTACACTTAAAAAATGTACCTGCTCCAATTTACATACAAATTCAACTTAAAAACAAACCTGCCTTATACACCCTTCATATCCCAATTTACCACTGCACCCCTCTTACACTACTCACCTCTGCACCCCTACTACACGGATCATTGCTTACGCCGATCACCTCTGAAATGACTTATATCAGAAATTATAATATTTACTAAAATAACAGAGATGGACTGAGGTCTTAGAAACTTTACATAGAAACTGGCTCTTTCGAAACATGATCTTTCCATTATGAGAATATATCGGAGGCACTTGGAGGAGTCTCGTGTTTTCCTTTATGATAGACACAACTTGATTTGTAGGTGGCTCTTAGTTTATGGTTAGACACACTATATCCAATAGGAAGTACTAGGAGCAACTCAGGGACAGAAAATAGAAGAGCACAAGACCAAAATGGATATTACAGTCCACAAAAAAGTGGATATATAATAATTGATCAGCACAATTATCACAATTTAACATCTGTTTTGGTCTGGTGCTCTTCTGTTTTCTGTTCCTATTTGATATTTCTGCCCACCCCCTGCCTCCTGCCACTGCCCCTATCTTCACAGTATACTTACCAGTCTGGCACTATAGATAGTCCTCTTCTTTTCAGCTGCAATAGGCTTTACTAGCTGCATATCCTTCCTGTTTACAGCAGCTGGCTCCCTAATACTGGACACATGTGGCTGTATGTGCCACTGTGCTATATGTACACATATGGCTGCATATCCTTCCTGTTTACAGCAGCTGGCTCTCTAATACTGGACACATGTGGTTGTATGTGCCACTGTGCTATATGTACACGTATGGCTGCATATCCTTTCTGTTTACAGCACCTGGCTCTCTAATACTGGACACATGTGGCTGTATGTGCCACTGTGCTATATGTACACTCTCATTCTGATGTCAGCAGCAGTAATGGCAGGCAGTGACCCATGGCAAATGGGTCTGCAACCCAACATGGGTCATGACCCATAGTTTAAAACATGCTGTACTACAAAAAAACTATGTAGGAAATTAAAATAAACTTGTCTTGAAATAACAAGAATAATAGCAATAATAGACACCTACCTGCTTTGAAGTTTACATAATTCTATGTTCCATATGTACACAAGCCATGATAACACACCCCTATAATTAAAAAAAATTTTAATAGGACCTTTCAGCATATTGATTAGTTTTATGAGCAAAAGAAAATACAGACAAAAAATTACATCATTCTGGGAATTGTAATTTTTTTCTACAAAAAAAAAAGTGGTCAAGTTAACGCTTTGAAATTACGTCACACATTATTAACAGAACTCCAACAGCAATATGTTTTTGACCAGATTAGGGCAATGGAAGCTAGCATAAAGACAGATATACTGTACGTGAATAAAGTTAGAGCTCAGGCTCTTGCATTATTAAATACTGATCTAATGAATAGCATTAAATTATAGCGGATGATGAATGCTGGTAAAGAGTCCTCTTTTGTCTCTCAAACACCAGAGAATTGCACCATTAAACCTCCGTATATAAAACAGGTCCAACATTATACCCACCATTACACAAGTTTCCCAAATACATAATGCTAAACCAATGTTGAGCTAAAAACTGTAATACTGCCCACTGCAAACTATCGAAAAGATCCAATTTTACTCTCAAATATGTTCCCTTTGTATGGAAAACATCTCTAGTTTCAGCATGTTCATGGTTTTTCTTGCTAATATCAGCAAATGGAGCAGACACAGTGTTTAAAGTGATTCTGTATCAGGATCAAAACCTGGATTTTGAAGTTGCCACAAGTTGCTTAACTGGAGCTGCTGAGTAACAGAAATTCATGTATCCCATTTATAAGTGTAAGCATGTTTATTCATTAAACTGCCTATATACTCTATAAAAATGTGTCACTTATTAAGCACATATTTCAATGGACCCAGGAACCTTTTCGAGTCTAGGCAGATAGCTAGCTATGATAAGTACTGGTTGTTCCTGTTAGTGACCAAAGTTTAAACCAACTCATTTCAATTATAACTAAAACGTGGTGGCTTCATGAAGAAGTGCCTCTATAATAATAATGGGGAACTTGCTTCCTTCCTTACTTTGTTTTTTTTTTTGTATGCCCACACAGCAGCTTTAATGTCCATTTCAAATGATTTGCAAGAAGTCCACAGTTTTGATAAGCAATTTAAAATTCATATGAAAAGCCTAAAATTTTAAATAAATAATGTTCTTAATAGCAGCCAAAATCAGCATTACCAATCAAATAGCCAGTGCTCCCAAACCATTGAAACGTCTTTACTTCAAAAGTGACACAGGGACAAAAATCAAGACCAACATTTTGACATTTTTGAGACTTGCATGTATACTTTACCAAAGTGCAATAACATGCCTGTCAATGTTATTTTACTTTTTTGATGGGAACCTGTGAGTCCTGAAACATCAGTTATTTGGGTGAGATTGAACATCTGGTATAGTGTATCTCCCGCTTTGAGGTATCTATGTAGTGATAGTAGACTTTAAGACTTTGTGGATGCATTTGTTCTAGGCTGCATACACTTGACTGCATATATTAAAGCTGCTAACGTGTTTCTAAAGTACATCCATTCTTTAATATGTGCGCTGCATATTATTCCACATAATTAATGGGTGTAGCAATAGACCTTTAGATCCAGGTGAGAAACATCTTAATAGGTGAGAAACAGGTGAGAAACATCTTAACTTTTCCAGTTAACTATCTCTATAGTGTATTTCATGGTTATGGCCCATAGCAAGTTACATTATACATTACAGTGCACCCATAAGACGATGTAACAGACTAATTTATGATGACACTGACTGACAACAGTTGCTAACAACCCCGAGCCCCACCTAAAAATCCACTAAAGAAATACTGCCAGTTTTTGCAGGAGCAAACAACAATCTCTTAAAGTGCACCTGGACCCTGATGATGGGCATTAAACTATTTACATAATCTTAACAAGAAATAAAAGAGCTTTAAAACAAGCATTCACTCATCTATCTAGCTACTTTTAATGTAAAGTAATTTCTTCTCAAAACTCCTTAGAGGTCACAACAGAGGCTATTGAGATTCGTGAGTTTCTAACAGCCTGAAAAAAACCTGCTGGTTTAGAGGTCTGGCAGGCTAGCAACATCTGCGCTCATAGGAAAAAAGATAAGACTTCAATGCCTGTGTTGTGAATATTTAAAAGTTTACTGAATCTATTTTGCTATAAATTATTTTCAGGCTCTTAATAAAAGGGAAACTTTAATGGTTTTTGGCCAATTTGTTTACATTTTATTTTAGTTAATGCTGTTTTACCTTTTATTCAACAGACAAGCAATTAATATAGGGTGCTGGTCAGTTTACAAAGCATATTTGACTTTCTAATTAAAAAACAAAATAGCCCAACACTGCCTAAATGTTTGTTCTTTTGCTGTATAAATAAATATTATTATTATTATTATTACATAGTATTTATATAGCGCCAACAGTTTGCGCAGCGCTTTACAATATAAGGAAGACATTACATTTACAATACAATTCAAGACAAGATGGTAACGAGGGCCCTGCCCCTGAAATTTTATCCTCTGGGAGAGTGGAAGCCAGTGGAGGGATTGGCAGAGGGGGGATGCAGACACTGAGCGGTTGGTAAGGTGAATGAGTCTGGCAGCTGCATTCATAAATACAACTAGAGGCTCTTGTATGACCATCTAAACAAGTCACAGATCCAGTTACTATGTGATGCATATGCCTCATAAAGTAAACAAAATATATAATAAATAGTTATGGTGATCTAAGCATCATACAGTGTAGTTGTCTGCATCATATATGAACAGTAAATCCACCTCAAATCAATTAGATGTTGCATTTACATCACAGAGATGTTGAAAATGCATTGTATAATAAATCAACCACAAAAACTAGGAAAAAAACTTACAGCCATTTCTAAGACTTAACAAAACAAGATTTTTTTCTAGCAGTATACCTAATAAAGGGCATACAGATCATATTTCTTCCCTGAATCGCCAAAATGTACTTATTTGTCATGATTTAGCCCACTGGGGCTCTTAAATCTATTTCAAGCAGCAACTGCTCTGTGTCTCCAGGCTGAAATTCTGACTTATTAGTTCAGTCTCTAGGCCCTGGAAGGGGTAAGAAAATGCTACAAAGCAGACAGTCAAATACAACATACAGTTTTCAAGGCTGAATAGACTGCACCTCTATGTACACAGGAAGACGGAGAGAAAACAAAGAGATGGTTGCAAAGATTTGATAACTTGTAATGTTTCTTTTCTGAGTTATTTAAATATTTTACAGTTGTTTTAAAAAAATCATAAATATAAGTAATAATTATAATAGAGATGGGCCTATTCGATAATTTGATTTGCTGAGAAGCACCCATTGCAGGGTGGTAACAAACAGGCAGTAGCCACTTTGCTTTTTTTCTTCCTAGACTAGCTATTAAAGAGACAGTATGCCCACGCTGATCTGATACGCCTAGAACCAATCCCAAGAAAATTAGGGAAATGGTCACTCTGCCCTACTGGTTCAGCTCCAGTTGAAGAGATCCGTTTAAAGGAGAACTATGGGGTTAAGGCTTTTCCCCATAGTTCTCCTTAGGGTAACAGGAGGACACAAACTAGCGTCCTCCCATCACCCTAGGCTCAGTATACCGCGAGCTGTAGCTCGCGGTATAGAGACGCCGCAGTATACCGCGAGCTGCTGCTCGCGCTATACTAAGACGCCGCAGCTGAAGCGGATCCCGACAATTATGTTTGGATCCGCCCAGCTGGGTGAGTAACAGCTGGCTCTGCCTATCTAGAGGCAGAGCCAGCTGTACCCGCCCCTCCCCCGTCCATCCCGCCAGTCATCGCTGGAGGATCGGAGCGGGGAGGGGGGAATCCAGCCCCTCCCCTGTCCCGGCAGAGAGCCGTGACAGGATCGAGAGGTGAGCGAACGCCGGTATGTGTTCGCAAACCTCCCGATCTACTGAGCTGACCTGTGACAGTTTCATTGTCACAGGTCGGCTAGAACTATGAGGTGAGTGAAAAGCACTCACCTCATAGTTCTCCTTTAAGGTGCCATGTGATTACACAGTGCAGGCAGGGACAGAAACATTCAAAACACTTTTGGATGGTACTGACAGGCAAGATGGTAACATGAGGCACGGCTGGCTGGGTCATGGCGCTATTGACCACAGCCTATATGGACTGTACTTCTAGGAGCACACGTAATATTTCAGCATTGGGAGTCTATTTGCTTATATAGGACAAGATAGGTTCATATTTGATTAAATATATTATTTCAGCCATGTCCCATAATTTCCGAGGCGTAATGAGACAGGGAATTTTTTAAGTGTTTAAAACATCTCAATCTCTTTTGTTTCCATGGGTGTCTAGCAAAATTGTCCTGGCTTTCTAACTCGTGTGTTTGATTTGATTTGATACTGAACTTTCCAGTACTTTGGCAAAAAGTATTTATCAGAATTATATTCTCATTCCATTGCATATACCAAAAATTTGAGGATTATTCCTCATTTCAGGACAGAGGGCAAATCATTGCTTTTCGCCTCTTCAGCCAGATAAACATCCACAACTGATGGTACAGTATATAGTGCAACTATAGCCCAGTGCTAAAGCACTAGTATAAAACAGACAGCGTGCAAATTTCTCAACTCTTAAGGTGCCCATACACCTGTCGAATTTCGTACGATAATCGGCCGATGTATGGAAGGCGTGCAACTGTTTCTACTGTAAGGTTGCACGTCTTTTGTCTCCCGAGCAGGCTTGAAAACCCGACAAGAATCGTGCGGTTATCGGCGGGTTAGTGGCGTTCTCGGGAGACAAATGCCGCACGGGCCGGAGGGCTTCCGATGATTCCAATGCCGCGCAAGCGCACACTACCCGCAGGGCATTGGAATCATCGGAAGCCCTCCCCTCAGCGGGGCGGGCTTGCGATGATCGCAAGTAGGATCTGCCTGTCCAAGATGGGCAGATCGTACGAGCTTTTAATTACTTTACAACCATTGCACGATGAAAGACGTGCGATGGTTGTAAAGTGTGTGGTCAGCTTTATTCTTGTCTGCCTAAGGCAATTCGTCTTCAAGTGTCAATTAATTAGCTACAGCTGTGTAAAGAATGCTATCATGCTACATGAACAGCAAAACTTGGTCATACTCTGGGTTTTTGGAATTGCATTTTATGCGTATTTTGTGCACAATCCTAGGAAGTTAAAACGGAGCTGTAGTCTTTTGAGTATTTTTTAGATATACCATATATTAGAAAATGATCAGCTTAAAGGTCAACTGTGGGTCTGACATCCATAGTATGCAAACTGTTAGAGGGAATGATTAAGGACTACTTAGTGGAATTTGTTCAGGATAAGGGCATAATAACTGATAACCAGCATGGATTTAGGAAGGATCGTTCTTGCCAGACCAACCTGCTAACCTTTTACGAAGGGGTAAGTACAGATCTGGATGGAGGGAGGCCGGTGGACGTTGTGCATCTGGACTTTTCCAAAGCATTTGATACGGTGCCACATAAACACTTGTTATACAAGCTAAGGTCTATGGGCATAGATGAAATAGTGTGCACGTGGATAGAAAACTGGTTACAGGAATGTGTACAAAGAGTATCGATTAATGGCACCTTTTCAGACTGGGCTGAGGTCATGAGTGGTGTGCCTCAGGGTTCTGTGCTGGGCCCCATGCTCTTCAACATGTTTATTAATGAAATCGGGGAGGGAGTAAATAGCCATGTCTCAGTGTTTGCTGATGATACGAAAATTGGGAGGGTAATAGACACGGATTCAGACATTGTAACATTACAGGAGGACCTGGATAAAATCGGGGAGTGGGCAACGGTATGGCAGTTGAAGTTCAATGTCGATAAATGCAAAGTAATTCACTTTGGAGTTAAAAATAGGCAAATGGACTAAACACTTATGGGTGTGCCACTAGGGAAGTCGGAAATGGAGAAGGATTTGGGGGTCATTGTAGACCGCAGATTAAAGAATAGTTTGCAGTGCCAGGCTGCTGTAAACAAAGCAAGCGGAGTCGTGTCTTGCATTAAGAAAGGAATGTATTGCAGGGACAAGTCTATAATTTTGCCACTTTACAGATCACTGGTTCAGCCTCATCTGGAGTATGCGGTCCAGTTTTGGTCACCGGTACTCAGAAAAGATGTACTTGCACTAGAAAAAGTCCAGCGGATGGGCAACCAAACTCATTAAGGGGTTGGAGGACCGGAACTATGAAACAAGGTTGTTAAAATTAAATATGTTCTCTTTGGAAGTTAGGAGATTAAGGGGGGACATGATTTTCTTGTATAAACTGTTCAATGGTGACAGCAACATTATTAACAAACTCTTTACGGTTAACTTCGTAACAAATACCAGAGGGCATCACCAAAAATTGGTGGGAAAAAAACTTCAACACACGGGGCGCAAGGGGTTCTTCACAGTAAGAGCGGTTAGGGTCTGGAACTCACTGCCGCAGGAAGTGATTTCAGCTAAGAGTGTGGAGTCATTCAAGAAACTCTTGGACGAGTTCCTTGGAGACCGTAACATACAGGGGTACAGGTACTCCTAAGAGCAAAATCAAACATGGACTCATAAACTCGCACACACCAGCTCAAACATAAATGCATACACGCAATAGGTTGGACTTGATGGACTTATGTCTTTATTCAACCTCAAATACTATGTAATAAAGCCAGGCTGCCTCAAAGCAGCTGGCGAATAGCTCATTGTTGATTTTCCTTGTAAAGCTGCTCAGCCCAAGCAGAAAGGTTGTTTACCACGACAGTAGAAGTGATTTGTTTCTGAAGATATGGGTAAACAACGCGATTTAACAGCTTTTGAACGATGTGCAGGGTCCCAGGTGGGCTGGTCGTCGGTGTCCCTTTCTCTGTACCTCCTCCCGACTCTTCTTACCTGCTGCTGGGGCCCGGCCTCCTCCACCCCTCCCCAGTCACCTCTGCCATTCCGCCCCTGGTTCAGCTGATACCCAAGTAAGGGGCCCCCCAGACCCCTCACATGGGTACCGGCCATACCCCCCTGATGGCGGTGTTCTATCAAAGTTTGTGACTACGTTAGTATGTGTGACCAGTGACGTGCTCACACGTTTTAACGTAATCCCGCCCCGTTTTTCGGCGGTGGAATGTGTGACCGCCAATAGGTGAAGCATTCCTATGCTTTCTCAGCTGTTTCAGGGCTGATCGGCATCGCAGATGGTATGTGCAGGAGAACTGATCTACCCTGGAACAGCTGTTTGGTCCTGAAATGTCACTTCTATCTGACTTTGTGAATGTGATCTCACATTCCACAGCACTCACAAAGTCGGATAGAAGTGACATTTCAGGACCGATCAGCTGTTCCAGGGCAGATCGGTTCTCCTGCACATACGATTTGCGATGCCGATCTGCCCTGGAACAGCTGACAAAGCGTTGGAATGCTTCACCTATTGGCGGTCACACATTCCACCACCGAAAAACTGGGCGGGATTACATTAAAATGTGTGACCATGTGACCGGTCACACATTCCAACATAGTCATAAACTTTGATAGAACAGAGGCCCTGTCTGTAATCATTTAATCAGAGAAATAGATTACAGTGCAATGTTTCCCATTATAATCCACTTGTCTAATTAAATGAAATAACAGCATACAGTGTTTACAGCACAATGAAACGTAATGACAGCAAACAACTCTCGCCCCTCCTTCCCCATTCCCCACTCTCCGCTCAGACTCACCCAGCCAGAGCCTCACCGCATCGCAGACAGACTGTGTGTGCAGGGGGTGGGGCGTGTGACACACACACACTTCTCCTCTCCTGCCTCCTGTTACTAGGGACGCGGTGGGAGAGGAACGGTGAGTCACAGGACCCCACCACCTTGCCGAGAAGCCTGTTGGCAGTGCGGGGCCCCAGGGACCCTGCACTGCCCCATATTCCACCGGACCTCACTGGGCCCCCCCACCGCAGTAGTCCCGCCCCTGTTATAAGCTGTACATAAACATTAACACATTGATAACATTATTTACATCCAATTAATCTGTATTACATGTTTATCTTTTGGTTGGATTACCAGCGTTCAAATTAGTAAAATGTCATTTAACTTTACTTCTCTATTGGGTCACAGGAGTACATTCACTAATGTACTCCTGTGACCCAAAGTCAGCTATATGCTGACAGCACAAAGCCATGCTATAGCCGGAAAGGGTACCATCAATATTGTCCGGATCCACTTGGCTGCCTGATTGACAGCTGGCTCTGCCTCTCTAGAGCCAGCTATGCCCACCCCCTCCCCTGTCTGCCCCTCCAATGAGTGCCAGAGGAAAAGAGAGGGGAGAATTCCTGCAGGGAGTGGTGACTGACTGTTCCTACTTCCTGCAGGGAGAAGACTTTGAGCTAAGTGATCAGCAATTACATGATCGCTCAGCTCTCGGTATATAGAGCTGGCGTGTGACAGCTGCAGTGTGCCACACCAGATCTAAGTATTGGGAAGAGTAAATTTTACTCTTCTTATATTTCTCCTTTAAAGTGGATCTTTCCAAGTAAGTTTTATTTTTGAAAAAAACTTTTGACAGGCATTTTTTAGCTATTTTTATGTTGGGGATGGGGGACTGTCCATTTCATGAAAGGTTGGCTTTAATATGTACTGTATGTTTCATAAGTGATCTTTTCTCAGCAAGGTTTCTGGCCCATGGAAAAGAAACTGTTAGCTTTTGTTGTCAGATTTCCACCAGTCAAGAGCTCTATTTCACATGGTTATCTCCATAATATTGTCATTTTTAGAGAGCCGAATTCTCTACATTAGATTGTAAGGATGTGAAAAGAAATGTTTCCTTTATAGTAAAATAAAAAAAACTGTAAGCTCTGATTTTTTAACCATTAGATTACATTTTGAAAAGGGTCATCACTGTAGTGCTGCATTATAAGCAGTTTGTAGAATATCATCTCCTTTGAATGGCATTTCTCTTGTGGTCTAACTCGTAGGGAATAATAATCTTAGTCCCCATTACATCCAAGTAGTATTTCCTTCCTAAATTGGACTATGTTCCCTAAAGGAGTGTGTCTTAATTACTTTGAGCAGTATTTTTCTTGTACCGTGAGCCACACATGGACAGGATTTTTTTCTCTCTAGGAGTAAATGTTTTACTGAGCAGAGTTTATACCTCTGGTATTGCTCTGTGTTATAAAAAAACCTTTATAACTTTTTAGTTTTTAGCAGAAATACAAAAAGAATGTTTAGTACTTTCTATTTTTGCAGGAGTGGGGACGAGTTTGATCCCTTTCTGGGCCTTTTCCAGATCCCTGAAAAACTAGTGCAAAGAGCAGAGCTTTAGGGGGAACACAACAGGTCTACCTACCACAGGCTTCCTGCAGAAAACTACAGGTAGGGGGAGATACAAGACCAGTCATCCTGCACGAGGAGATGGAGCAGCAGTAATGGTCTTAATAAAGAAAGCTCCTGCTGAGTTAAAGTTTTACACTGAATTACTGCAAAGATTTTGGAGGAAAATTTACCAGCCACACCAAGATTTCAGTAAAAATACACATGCCTCTTGTATTTAGGCAATATTTGCTTACCTTCAAGTTTAGTTGTATGCTTTTCCAATACAACCTGCTTCCAGCCAGCAGGAATTTGGCACATTAATTTATAAGGTCCCCAGAGCAATGCTTAATTTCATTATAGAGCGAGCCACACGGGGCAGGGCCGTGATGCAGCAACAAAACTGCAGCGGAGTCCACGACCCCAAATCAAACAAGCCTGCTGATTATTGTTTTTGTATCCATTGGATGACACAATAGTATCACAGGATTGTGTGTTATTCTACTGGTTATTACTATTAATATTATAATCACATGCAGACAAGTCAAATGTTGACTATGGCTACCACATGGTTAGTGGTTCTCCAAACTGATCGGTTTTCTAGTAGGGTCTTTAAGGGGGAAAAAAAAAACTAGGGATGCACTGATACTGGTTTTTCGGTATCAAGTACAAGTACCGATATTCTCTTTTCGGTACTCGCCGATACCAAATATTGATACCGGAAGTTCCATTAAGGAAGCTGGGCGGCATGTAATGACTTGTCACCAGGCTTCCTGACCAGCTGGGAAGCCGCCTCCATGCTCCCTTGTCACCAGGTGACGAGGAAGCATGGAGACAGCTTTCTAGCCAATCAGGAAGCCGGGCGGCGAGTCATTACACGCTGCCTAGCTTCCTGATTGGCTGGGAAGCCGGCTCTATGCTACCTCGTCACTAGGTGATGATGAAGCACGGAGCCAGCTTTCTGGCCAATCAGAAATCCGGGGGCGGGTTGTGACTAGCCACTTGGCTTCCTGATTGGCCAGCTTCTCAAATCGCGCCATTACACGCTGCCCGGCTTCCTGATTGACCAGGAAGCCAAACTCCATACTCCGTGGAGACGCAGAGAATGGAACCGGCTTCCCGGCCAATCAGGCAGCCGGGCAGCGTGTAATGACTAGCCATCCTGCTTCATCAGTGTATCAGTGCATCCCTAAAAAAAACCATAAAAAATGAAAATAAAATAAATAATTGCTACACAAGTCATTTTGAAATTTAGTGTTATTAAAAAAATGACCTTTCCATTTAAAACTGCAGCCACTGTAGTTTTCTAAAAAGGTCAACAAATGAATTGCAATATGGGAGCCTGCAGGCGTTCTGTACACAGTTGGTGTACAGATCACACCAAGAAATGTATAAAGCGAGACCTGGCCTCTGATAATTTGTGGGGTCAGTGGATCTGTGGTTCCAGGTAACCTGCTGGAGTGTATCAGCCAGGAAGAAGGAAGTAACTGGATTGCGGTGTGGAGGTTGCCTGTGGTGGGTTCAGTGTGTCATTGATACCCATGACCCTATCTCTATAGTGACCCAGCCTTACCTGTAATGGGTAAAGAGTTGGTGGATTAGTACAAAGTGAGACCTGACCTCGTAACCTCGTGAGACCTTGGGTCAGTTGAAAAATGCTGCTGCAGTCCACCAGGACTACATTAAACCCTCAGATTTTTTTAACATAAACCAATACTGTAATGTTTGCCTTACTGTAATCCATGGTTGTTTCCCTTCTCTTTGCTGCTCTTCTTTTTAAATCCTTATCTCTTCTCATGCTGGGGGAGAACTTCCCTTTGCAGCTGAGTGCCTCTTCCTGTAGTGCTGGCTCAGGTTGTGAACCTGCACACAGACCTCATGTATCCATTTCAGAGACAAGGCAGTCTGCTGCAAAACAGAAGTTCTGCCCAGCATGAGAACAGATACAGATTTAAAAGGAAGAGCAGCAAAGAGAAAGGAAACAACCATGGATTACAGTAAGGCACACATTACAGTATTAGTTTATGTTAAAAAATCTGAGGGTTTAATGTCACTTTAAGTCCAGTAACTTGCACATTACTAAAATTCTGGAAACACCATTGTGGGCCATGTGTCACAGTCCGGGAACCGGGGCACTGGAAAAAGGTATGCCCCAGGGCTTACGGAGTGGGTTAGAACTGGCTGAGCTGAAATAATTCCTGGGATGCAGGTCACAAAAGCCAGGGAACCCAGGGACAAAGTGACTGCATGTTACGTGTGCTGGAGGTGCAGGATCTATGGAGGGCTGGGTCTTCACCAGAGTCCCAGAAGGTGGGGATTTCCTGCTGCCAGACACCTCCCAGGTTGCAGCCCTCTAGCACACCTGTGCAGACACAGACGACTGGATACTGCAGAGATGAGAAGTGCAACAGATGCTGCACCGAGGTTCAGGATTCAAAGGCAGACAGGGGTGAAGCCTGTATACAGACTGCAGATCAGGAGTACAGGATACTGAGGAACTCAGAGGTAGAAGTCCATACAATAATGTGATAGGAACACTGGTATACAACAGAGAGTCAGCAATAACACGGCTGTCTGGAATTCTCAGAAGAAGCAGGCTGAATGAAACAAGGAGCCACACAGAGCCAGGACAGAGACTCACTGGTAAAGCACAGGTGCAAAGAGCTCACTGGAGACGGTGATAGCAATCCACTTGCTGGACATGCAGGATCACACTGGGAGCATGGAGGAATCTGAAGGAGACCCAGGGAACAGCTACACTGGTAAGTAGCAGTTTGCAAGGATCCAAAGGAAATGAGTTTCAAATGACACAAAGGGTCCGGCCAAAGTATAAAGACATGTTGCTCAAACTCCAAGCAACAAGTCTTTTAACACAGAGGTTCAGAGTGGATAAGCATTAAGCCGAGCACCTCGGACAGGAGGCAAAACCCAGCGCCGGATCATGGCACAGGGAATTGTGACACCATGTTTGACAGCTAGTGTTCTCACATCCAAATTTTTTTCTCCAGTACCCTCCCACCATTGTGTAAATATTCCTTTCAATTATCCAATCATGTGAAAAGCAAGTTCCTGTTTACGTCTTTCACTTCCACATAATTGGATATTCAAAGTGAACAGGAATTTGCTTTTCACTTGACTGGATAATTGTAGTGAATATTCACACACTTTATTGAATTAAGATTCTTAACTCATTTAGTAAATCAGACTCAAAGTTTTTGGATGGTATTAGTAACTAATCATGATCTCACAGAATCTGGAATTCAGCCAAGCAGTGTAAGTCAAAGCATGTTAAGGGTTTTGCTGTTGCTTATAGGAAGAAAGTGTGGAAGAAGGACAAATATGGAAAATTTAATTTTGAACTAAAAAATGTAAATTCTGAATTACAATGTGCATCTAAAAATATACAGTAAATAATAATGATGCACTCGGAAACACTAGTTATGGATGATTGCAAGAATAACCACTAACAGGGTACAGTACTTAAGTCCAGTGATTAATGTGAGTTTGATGTATTAATATTTACACATGTTTTGATAAATTAACCACAACTTAATATGAAAATGTGCAGATGAAAGTGCCTCTCCACCAGGGAATCTCATTTATTTAAACAGTACCAAATAAATAATTGCCATTCATAAATTAGAGATGAAAAGTGCTCTACAGATGAATCAAAAATGGAAGTAATTATAGCTTCTGGCTCTCATACATTAAACAAAGAGCTATCAGGGTAAACGATTTACATTTTTACATTAGCACTATGATACTGCCATGAATATACGCTGTATTTTTTCCAGCATGACCTGCCCTGTACCTATTTTTGGTCTACGTGCATTAAAATATCATCTGATAATGCCATTGTATAGCTTCGCTTTCTTTGGTTGGCAGAAATTAGACTTGATAATGGCTGAACTTACTTGTTGAGTATGTGAATTATAAGATAATTAAAAAGTCTAATACTCTGTAAGGCTAAATGTAATACATGAATGTACATAATAGCAATAAATGCATGCCTTGCAGCTCTGATGCTGATTGTGATTTTTTGTCTGCACAAACACACACAATGGGTTCATTTATAAAAGGTCCACCCAGCATATAGCTGGATGGAGGCCGTTCACATGGCAATAGGGAACCAAGATGGCGCTGATGCATATATCTGGACACATACTGTTCACATGGCAATAGCACTCCTTCATGGCATGGACAAGCATAGATTTCCCATATCACCGGCGGCATCTAGGGGCCCTAGTGCAGTGAGAACAGCATCATCACTAGCATCACTATTGTCTCGGATGCGAGGCTGACAGTAACAGCGGAAAAGCAGCAGTAGTGGTTATCGATCGCTCCCGCTGCACGTTTTTGTTCATGGCGCACAGGACTGTCATTGGTCATCAACCTGACTTTTTGCACTGACAGTCCCGGACCGTCATGGGTCACCAAGGGTGTAAACAACCAAATATTAACCTTTCAGCATGCTGCAAAAATAAATCAACAAATATTTAAGATGTCTGAAACAAAAATGTTTTTATGGTGAAGCTGTGAAAAACAAATAAAGGAGTTCTAAAGTCCCAACATATACTATCTTGTGATAACTATACTATTAGTAGGATAGAACTTATAGAAAAAGCACATAGAAATACATATTCATAACTCTCCCTTACTCTATCCAAAAAGAAAAGTGTGACGGACTGCCTGGTACCCCAACTGGGTACCTCCGTCAGAAAACAGCTTCCTCTCCGCTGGAACCCGAATCCCAGTGTCATCAGCCCAAACCTGCCTAATTATTGGACAGAACCAATATATTAGGACAGAACGCTAACCTCCTCAATCATCAGACAACACCAATGTTGAAGAGGAAATCAAGAACTCCTTTATTGAGGAAGAGCACACAGAGTTTATACCTCACAGAATCAGATAAGCATTCATTGTTACATCGAACAGTCCCCTCCCCCAGACAGCCAGGTACCGCATTGGATTGTCTTAATTAGAGAAGAGCTTAATCCCATCACTGTACACAATGGCCCCCTCCAGAAAGCCTGCTGCCTTTACTGTCTGTAATGTCGGGGGAAACATGCAGTATACCCACTCCACATATCCTAGGAGAATGGTTCCACGTAACCCCAAGAGGTCTGAGGGGGGTCTCCATAGTTCTGGGTCCATAGTCCGTAGGAAGGAGACTAGCCCCCAGGTTCCTCCAGCAGCCCCAGTGGCGGTTCAGTCCGTCACAAAAAGAATGTCTTTAGTTTCACTTTATAATGGGACTTCAGGAAAAATCTATTTTTAGAAGTGAGATTGAGCCAGTGTAGTTACTTGTAATGAGTAGAGGAACTCCAGAAGAATGCAGGGGGTGCTCACATTTTCATTTACAGTCTATTCTTGTATTCTTTTCAATGAATGATTGGACAAGGTGGAAAGCGGGGGACATCATAGTCTACCCGCATCCAATATACCGTAACTTTTATAAATAGCAATTTCTAACATATTCAGAATGTTCAGTGGTTGGAACCCAGAAGAGGAATCAATGGAGACAACAAGTAGCCAGCGGTGGATGCAGAGTCTAGTCTCGGGAGGGGCACCGGCAGAAAATAAGGTTAAAGCTGTAGAGGGACTACAAATCCCAGCAATACGTTATACAGCAACGCAGAATGGCACCAGCTATAAAGGACTACAAATCCCAGCAATACATTATACAGCAATGCAGAATACCATCAGCTATAAAAGACTACAAATCACAGCAATACATTATACAGCAATGATAAATGGCAACCAGCAATAGAGGACTACAAATCCCAGCAATACATTATACAACAATACAGAATAATATGAAGCTACATAGTCTGTGCTGCTCCAGGGTGTCTCCAGCAGAGAATCTCAGGAGGGCTATAGAGAGTTTCTGGAGGGCTGCACAGGGTCTCAGTAGGGCTGTGCGGGGTTTTAGGAGGTTGTGCAGGTTCTCAGGCGGGGTCTCGCAGGCAGGTGTAGGGAGTGGGGTTCCCCAGGAAAGAGGAGATGTGCGACCGGCGCTGTAAACAGGTGCCACGTGGTTAATAGGAAGGCTGCCGAGGTTCCCAGCAAGTGGTTCTGGTATTGCCGCTTAGTATCGGAGCATTTTCATGAGTACGTATACTAATGAAAATACTGGTATCGGTGCATCCCTACTGTATAATGTAATGTATTGCTGGGATTTGTAGTCCTGTATAGCTGG
This sequence comes from Nanorana parkeri, assembly GCF_000935625.1. Taxonomy (NCBI): domain Eukaryota; kingdom Metazoa; phylum Chordata; class Amphibia; order Anura; family Dicroglossidae; genus Nanorana; species Nanorana parkeri. The sequence continues at coordinate 966,070 of NW_017306481.1, forward strand.
TGGTATTCTGCATTGGTGTATAATCATTGAATAATCAATGTAGAATACCACCAGCTATACAATACTACAAATCCCAGCAATACATTATACAGAAAATCAGACATGGGCTCCCCTCAGCACCAGCCTCCCGGACTCCTGCAGCACCTTTTTCTCTTTGGTGGCCAGCGGACAGGAGGGAGTGCAGGAGAGGATTCTCAGCGTGTCCCACACAGCCTGATGTGCTGCCTGGCAGTGCCTCCTGTAGAGCTGTTAGCAGCTCAGCCTGGCTGAACAGTCCTCACAGGTGACCGACCTCCTGAGGTGTTAGCACCTATCCAGCCCTTCATACACAGCCGCTCCTACACACAGCGCTCCTACTAATGCGGGTGGCAGAGTGTTCGTGTTCGGAGGGAGTGGCACTCTCTCGGGTGGGGGGGGAGCAATTGCCCCATTACTACCCCCCTGGATCTGCCACTGCAAGTAGACATTTCAACACACATTATGCAGTCATAGTCCACTGCGGTCACATAAAAAAAAAACCTGCCTTGAGAAATACCATGCTGCCATTTCTGATGTGCATGCATGTAGAAAGGAAGTGGCTGCAGGAGATCAGCAGCATTTAAATCAGAACTCCAAATTCGTTGTAACCCTTGCAGTGGGGCTACTCTTTCACTGCAAGGGTTAACTGCTCGTTTGTGTCTAGGTGCTAAAAAAAAAAGTTATACTCACCTGCACCGTGGAGCCTGCTGACAGCTACTCTGGTCCCTGAAGCCTGTCTCCTCCTCCACTGCAGCGATGGTATGTACCGTGGGTCCTCATGTCCTATACACAGTGTATAGAACGTGATGACTTGAGGATCCTTAGACCACTGCAGCAGAGGGGGAGAGAGGCTCCAGGGACCGGTCCAAGAGCAAGCCGGATGCAAGGATCAGGTGAGTATAACTATTTTTAGCACCTAGACACAAACGAGCACTTAACCCTTGCAGTGTGGGGGTAGCCCAACTGCAAGAATTAACAACCATTTTGCCCGGAGTTCTGCTTGAAATGGAAGAGGGGTTTAAAAACAAGTTGGGTTGTTTTTTTTTATTTAAAAGAAAAGAAAATAGCAATTGTTTATGATATACAATGCTTTAGCAAACTAGATGTAATTCATTTAAAGTGGACCTCCACCCTCATTTTCCATTGCTGAATCCCACTGTTTACCCTTCCTTTGTCCAAATGTGCAAATAACTTTTAATACCATTTTTTACAAATACCTTTTATCTTCTTGGTTGCCCTGTGCTTCCTCATTTCTTACCTAGACTAGAATGATGACAGTTGTATTGGGTGCGCATGCAGGGGATTTGCAGCAGTGCAGATACTACGGCAATGTGTAAACCAAATTATTCCCCGTTATAGAGCGTCCCTGAATGTGCACCCAGTGCTCTAACTGTGAATCATTTCTTTTACACATTGCTACTCTGGCAACGTGTAAACCAAATAATTCCCGCTGGAGCACTGGGTGCTCTAGCAGAGAATCTTTCCTTTTACATGTTACCATAGTAACACAGCAACATAAGGGTTGTAGGTAGGGTAGGGTTGCCACCTTTTCTTTAAGAGAAACCCGAACACTCTAGCGACGACCTGAGATTTTTTGGGGGAGAATGAGTCGTGGCTTATTCATATGTATATAGCGCCACCCATTTATATGTAAATATCACAGTTGAGAATATTTTCAATGGGGGGCCAGTAGCCCTTATCTTAATTTTAGTTGACCCTGTCTGCCTGACATCTTGTACCCGGGTTTCTGCTGCCATGAAACCCGGAGACAGGGACTTCCGGTTCCGGCGCCGGATGGATTAGACGGTGTGCACAGGAGCTCCGTCCCCGCCACATCCAGCCCACATACTAAGCACCTAAATCGCGGCTTGCCGAGCGCCACACTCGACCAACACTCCCCACTAACCATGGACAAATTCGTGGCTCGATCGCAGCCGGCCCGCCGCAACCTCTCTGCTCCGTCCAGCCCTGCAGTCGCACAGCTCGAATCCGCGGCAATGGAGGACACAGACGCCGATGACGTCAGGCCACTGGGTGAGTCAGATGCTGCATCTCCCCATGCCCCCCTGGATTACCAGCACCTGGCGGCCACTGTAGCATCTCATCTGAGACTGGACATCAGCTCCATTATAGCCGACTCCCTGAAGCAGCACATGGGGCCCATAACGGCGGCCCTAGAGGCACAGGCATCCAGGATGCAGGCCTTAGAGGCTCGTGTCAGTGACATGGAAGACCAGGCCTCAGGCACCACCAGATCCCTCTCTGAGGATAAAAAAACACTACAATATTTACAAGAAAAGGTCGACGATCTTGAAAACAGATCGCGCAGAAATAATATAAGGATCATAGGGATCCCTGAATCAGTTATGCCTACTGATCTCCAGCGCTTCTGCTCCTCTATAATACCGCAAGCCATGGGCATCACGTCCACCTGCGCAGTGGAAAGGGCACACAGATTAGGCCCCCCCAAAGACCAGGAAAGACCCAGACCGGTCATTGTCAGATACCTTGATTATTCAGATAAGCACCATATCCTACAAACCTACAGGAAGCAGCGTCAATTGGTAGCGGATGGCCACAAATTTTTGCTTTTCGCAGATTATTCTGCCGAATTATCTAAGCAGCTCCGATCCTTCCATGAGGTCTGTCAGACTCTGGTGCACAAGCGTATAAAGTTTGTTCTGGCATACCCGGCTGTATTGCGTATATCTGACCCTGACGGAAATCAACAACGCTTCATGTCTGCTGCTCAGGCCCAAGAATATGTGGACCGCCATCTGTCCAATTATACTGCACGGATGGACTCCCCACTCAAGAGCCCACCGCGCAAGAAGAAGGCCTGAGTCACCGGTGGCCTCAAGGTTCATTTACTCACGCTGAGTGGTTTGGCGCAAGGGGCAGTCAACTACAAACCAATTATATCTAAAATAGTCCAAGAATTGCGTACATGGAGGGATTACCCTATCTCCCTTCTGGGCAGATGTCACCTTATCAAAATTGTTAGCTTTGCCAGATTACTCTACCCCCTTCAGACTATACCCCTTTTGCTGAAGCACATGGATATCCAAACCCTTCAGGGTGCCTTTACGGGGTTTCTTTGGAGGGGAAAAAGGGCGAGAATAGCCTACAAAAAACTACAACAGCCAGAGAAACCCGGAGACAGGATTCAAAACCCGAACTGTCCGGGTGAATTCTGGACAGGTGGCAAACCTAGTTGTGGGATCGGCAGCACTTATCTTGCCATTACTAGGGCAATGTTTAAACTAATGATTCCCCACTAAAGCACAGGGTGCATGGATATACCGTTGCTCAAAATGGTGGTGCAGAGGAGACGAGGGACTCGAAAAGTTCACTGTAATAGGGACATTCTTCCCACTGATCACCAATGTCTGGGGGTCCGTCACTCACTGACCAACAATGTCAAGGGTTCCTTCTCCCACTGATGACCAATCTAATGGGGGCCTTCTCCTACAGACCTCCAAAGTAAGTGAGTCATTCTCCACTGACCACCAAATAAAATGAGTGCTTTCCCCACTGACCACCAATGTAATGGAGTCCTACTCCACTACCCACCAATGTAAGGGGGTCCTTCTTCCAATGACCACCAATGAAATGGTGCCCTCCTCGACTTCCAACCAATGTAAGGGGGGTCCTTCTTCCAATGACCACTAATGTAATGGAGTCCTCCTCCACTTAGTTCCCACCAATGTAAGGGGGTCCTTCTTCCAATGAAATGGAGTCCTCCCCCACTTCCCACCAATGTAAGAGGGGTCCTTCTTCCAATGACCACTAATGTAATGGAGTCCTCCCCCACTTCCCACCAATGTAAGTGGGGTCCTTCTTCCAATGACCACTAATGTAATGGAGTCCTCCCCCACTTCCCACCAATGTAAGTGGGGTCCTTCTTCCAATGACCACTAATGTAATGGAGTCCTCCTTCACTTCCCACCAATGTAAGGGGGCTTTCTCCCACTGACCTCCAACATAAAAGGGTCCTTCATTTGTCTCATGTCATTATTATTACTGAAAATAATTTAGTTGTATAGAACAGCCCTGGGTGTCAAACACGCAAAATATGCCACATTATTATTCAGGATTTATATATAGAACCTGCAGTTTGTGCAGTGCTTTACAAAATAAAAGAAGACAGTACAGTTACAATTCAATACACAAGGAGGACCCACCACATTCCTTGTACAGGCAGTCCCGGGTTACATACAAGATAGGGACTGTAGGTTTGTTTTTAAGTTGAATTTGTATGTAAGTCAGAACAGATACATTTTTTAAGTGTAACTCCAGCCAAAAAAAGATTTTTCCGTTTTGGATAGCATAGGGAAGGGTCACGTTTGCTTTGCTGTCTGTTCCAGTTGTTCAGAAGATTATAATATAATTTTAAAAAAACTTTTATTTAAAATGACACACCAAAAAAAGTTTTTTTCTATTTTTAATTTTATTAACTTTATTTTTTTTTATTTGTTTGCATTTTACATTTTTATTTAACTTTTTTTTGTTTTTGTCTCTTTAATTTTAGTTTAACTTTATTTTGTAATTTTTTTAAATTATTTTATTGCTGGGAGCAATAGCCAGTCTGCTATTGGATATTTCAAATTGCAATAGCCAATAGCAGGCTGACTATTGCATCTGCCTACTGCCTGCTGTCAATCAGCATAGGACATGGAGGACTTGATGGAGAACTCCCCAGTGGGCGGGTGCAGTACCCAGCCTGCTATTGGCTATTGCATTTTAAAATATCCAATAGCAGGCTGGGTATGGCTCCCAGCCTGCAGATGTAGAGGAGGCAGGGGGGCCGGGGCAGAGGAGCAGCGGCCCCACCTGAGAAGCGGCCGGACCAGGGGAGCGGACGGAGCGGAGAGAAGCGGACGGGAGCGGATGGAGAGTCGGGAGAAGAGGAGGAGCGGACGGACCAGGGGAAGAGGAGGAACCGGCCGGGACAGCAGCGGAATGTGTTCAAAGTGGCCTCTCCTCCCCGCTGGTGCCTGCATTGGATCCCTGCACAGCCACCGGAGCTGGTACATACAGCTGTCACTCAGTGTCACCGACTTTACTACAGTTCATTGTACAAAGTTTTCTTACAATGAATTGCAGTAAAGTCTGTGACACTGAGTGACAGCTGAATGTAGTTGTGTCACTACACTGTGGGAGTGCGGGACCTGCGGGTGGCAGAGGCAAGGACTCTGGAGCGGCACTAATCTCGGAGGGGCGCGGGGCGGTTGGACCTCGGTTCGTAAGTGCGGGTTGTTCGTAGGTCGGGCGTCCGTAAGTCGGGGACTGCCTGTATATGAAATTTCTGCGTATGCTAATGTACAGCGAGCTCTAGATATACAGTAATTATCCCTGAGACCTGACACTTGTGTTAAGGCTTCCTCAGTGATAAATATACTGAGAATACTGGTTTATACCTTCCTAGGCAAAGAGACAGATTTGCTCTATAGGCCATAAGTCTCTCTACAATGGCCCGTCCGGACCTAGACTACCACTAGTAACCTGAGAAATACCTTGTGCTTCCCAGTAATAGAAATGGAGATATGTCTGTACTCAAATCCAAATAGCTTACATATACAGTATATTGTAAGGTGACCAGATTTCTTAAAATGAAATCCGGAGACATTTTTTGGCAAGATGGACTGGCAGATTTAAGCTGGCCATACACCTTAAATTATCGTTCAATTTCTTTTGTCCCGTCATCGCACCCTCATTCAATTTCCACTTAAATAGCCCATCATGCACAGACCAATGTAGATTTCGATAATCGTTTGTTAGCAATACTAAAGCTGACCATACACCTATAGATTATATGCAGATTTTTCCATGGTCAGAGGGTAGAAGTGCAAGAGATTCCTCCATCTATGCTGAACTGTGTGGATGGAGAAATCTCCCGCTGGGCCAAGCTTCAGTATCCTGAGGGGCGGGCTTCTGATGACTGCAATGCTGAACGGGCAGTGTGCGCGTGCGCACACCGGCCCGTTCGGCAGTTGTCGAACAAGCAGGCCACTAACCCGTCGAGAATCGTACGATTCTCAGCGGGTTTTCTAGCCTGCTTGTTCGACGAAAGACGTGCAACTGTACAGAAGAAACGTAGAGACGCCTTCCATACACTTTGCAATTATCGTACGATCGCTGGATTTCCCGCGATTATCATAGATAATCGTACAGTGTATGTGCACCTTAAGTGTCTGACTCTCAAAATACCTGAACATTGCCTGCATCCAATCAGATTGTTCAGGTATTTTGAGAGCCAGCGGGGCCGACTAGCAAGATACTGAAGCTTGGCGGAGATTCCTCCGTCCACACAGTGTAGCGTAGATGGAGGAATCTGTTGCACTTTTTCTATCTGGTCATAGAAAGTCTGCAGATAATCTATAGGTGTATGGCCAGCTTTATTGGCCGAATTTTGTCGATCGATTTTCGTTTGCGCATGTGCAGTGTTCATGTTGCGATTTCTATTGTACAACAACGCCACTAATCCACTGATTCTCATCTGTTTCGACTAAAGTTTTCTTGTCTGACCGTTCAACCAAATGTGGCCAGTTGTACAGTAATCGCGCACTTCCCATCACCTGGCCGTTTATCGTAAAAGAAAACACGATGGCGTTTGTTTTTTGTACGATAATCACAAGGTGTATGGGCACCTTCCTACCAAATTCAATCTGAAATCCAGATAACACTTTTGAAGCAGTTACACTTTTATTTTTCTTCTGGGATAAATGTTTTACATAAACAGTCAGTGTTGGTCAATGGTTTATCTCAAACCTCTAACTGCTAGTTTGTTGCACAGCTTGGCCTGGTAATGGAAGTTGAAAAATAACAGATTTACTGGCCGGATCAGCAGGTGAAAAGAAAATAGGAAAAGAAAACGAATGCAGTCACCAGATTTAGGGCTCGTGCACAGAGCATGCGTATCTTCACACAGCACAACATACATCTGTATTTACAGTGACTGGGAGCCCCAGCTGCTGAATGAATGTACATTTATGGATGTAAGGGGCTAAATTTGAAACTTCTGCATTCGGGTACATATGCCCGTGTACATTTACATGTTGGTACTGGCGAAAAATCGATAGATCTGTGCTCAAACCCTAAGGCCTTGTTCACACCAAATGCAGAGCAGATCTGCATGAGTTTCTGCACATGCAGTGCAGTGGGTTGTGCCGCGTTTTTGATACGTTCAGGGCCGTTTTTGGTTTAAATTTTTTTGTTTAAAATGGCCTTTCAGTGTGTTTGCATGCGTTTTGATGCATTTGCATGCGTTCCAGAGCAGGTAAAATAGGGCTTGCTGCAGTTTTTTTTACATGCTCTGGAACTGAACGCTGCGGTGTGAACTAGAGCCCCAAATACCATTGGAATACATTGGACGCGGTTTTGATCCGGTCTGTAACTGCTCTGCTCCTGGAACCCGCTTGGTATGAACAAGGCCTAAGGGCCCATTCACACCACATCATCTCCAGACCAGACCAGATTGTTTCCAGACCCAAAATGCATCCTAATGTATCCCTATGCTATTTCTGGCCTCTGTTCACACCAGCGCAGTCCGTTCCAGACCAGAAAAATACTGCATGTCTCATTTTGTCTGGTCTGGAATGTACTGGAACTGCGGCAGGTTACAATCAGCCAACCACATGGCAGTAACTCAATACATTTAGGCATGTGGACATAGTCAAGTTGGTCTGCTGAAGTTCAAACCGAGCATCAGAATGGGGAAGAAAGGTGATTTAAGTGGCTTTGAACGTGGCATGGTTGTTGGTGCCAGATGGGCTGGTCTGAGTATTTCAGAAACTGGGATTTTCATACACAGCCATCTTTACTGTTTACAGAGAATGGTCCGAAAAAGAAAAAACATCCAGTGAGCAGCAGCTCTCGGGGCAAGAATACCTTGTTGATGTCAGAGGAGAATGGGCAGACTGGTTAAAGCTGATAGAAAGGCAACAGTAACTGAAATAACCGTTACATGCGAGTTATGCATGATACCATCTCTGATCACACAACACACTGAACCTTGAAGCAGATGGGTTACAGCAGCAGAAGACCACACCGGGTGCCACTACTGTCAGCTAAGAACAGGAAACGGAGGCTACAATTCGCACATGAGTTGCGCTCGGTCTGAGAGCAAAATAAATTAGTGAAATATTGTGTACTCTTAGAGATGGATAATAAAACAAATACAGTAATACCTTGGTTTACAAGTAACTTTGTTTGAGAGCGTTTTGCAAGACAAGCAAACATTTCTGAAAAATGTTGCCTTGATATACAAGCAATGTCTTGCAAGAAGAGCAAAATTCTGCAGAAAAGCACCACCGAATAAGGCTGTAACAGTGCGAGCGATGAGTCTGTTTAACGACAACACAATGTCACATTGGATAGATTCCTTGTTATGGTTTCATGAAATGAGAAAGATTCCATTGAGTCAAGAGATAACAGTGATTCCGTTAGTGATAGTGAAAGTCGTCCTACACAATAATCTTCCTCTCTCTCGTCCCCCTCACACCAGCCACGAAGGTACCTGTAATTGGTTTATTTTCTTTATATTTTGTACAGGTTTATATTACAGTACTGTATTGTAATCATTTTTGTATGAATATTTTTGGGTTGTGGAACAAATCATCTTAATTTCCATTATTTCCTATTGGGAAATTCGCTTTGATATACAAGCGCTTTGGATTACAAGCATACTTCTGGAACGAATTATGCTCGTAAACCAAGGTATCACTGTATGGGTACCGGGAATCAATATCTCGGCTTTAGGTGAAAATTTAACTGTGCAAACTTTAACTGTGTAAAAAAATTATTATAAATCCCGGTGATAACTATTCCAGTTTATAACTGTGCAATACGTCAATCAAAAAAAGAAAATTTTCGATCACCAGCCGGTGTAAGTGCATTTATGTATTTTAAAGGAATAAATCTATTTTAATTACTGCACTTAGAGGATTCCGTCCCCTTCCTTCGTTTGTTTCCCTCCTGGGAGATCATAATAGGTTGCCGTCGCCAGCGAGAGGTGAGGGTGTCCGCCATAGGAGGAGAAAAACAGACCAGATCTTTGGGAAAGGAGCACGGAGCACTGGAAACCGTAGTACCTTTTGGGCTCTCTTAATTATCCGTTTTGGAGACGTTTGAACTGACCGCTTTTTGAACTGACTGCACGCTAAGATTGTTGCCGGTATTCTGGTTAATTTACCCCGTATATTATCCTTGTCTTTGAGAGGGATCAGAGTGCACGGATCAGCACTATATATGTGATAATTTTTCTATTGCTTAATGTTTACAGGTGAAACTCGGAAAATTAGAATATTGTGCAAAAGTTCATTTATTTCACTAATGCAACTTAGCCGTCTACCAGGAGATTTTGGAGCACTGCATGCTTTCTTCCACAGACGAGCTCTATGGGGATGCTGACTTCATTTTCCAGCAGGACTTGGCACCTGCCCACACTGCCAAACATTTTCTGAAATTGTGGATCTGGGTTTTCATGAGCTGTAAGCCATAATCATCACAATTATGACAAATCACGGCTTGAATTATCTTGCTTTGCATGTAATGAGTCTATCTCATATATTAGTTTCACCTTTTAAGTTGCATTAGTGAAATAAATTAACTTTTGCACCATATTCTAATTTTTCGAGTTTCACCTGTATATTATTTAGTGTTTGCACTTTATTTAAATACCTGTCACTATTAAGGAGTTTGGGACTTTATAATTGGTTTGACCTTTTTTACACACGACCGGTCCAGGATATCTGGTCATTTATATTTGGATTGCTGTCTTTGATTAGACGTTCACAGTAGTAGGAAGTTTGTTTGCTTAATTAAGTGCAGTAACACCTAATCGATACACCAGCTGGTGATCGAAAATTTTCTTTTTTTTTTGATTGACGTATTGCACAGTTATAAACCGGGATAGTTATCACCGGGATTTATAATAATTTTTTTACGCAGTTAAAGTTTGCACAGTTAAATTTTCACCTAAAGCCGAGATATTGATTTCCGGTACCCATATTTGTTTTATTATCCATCTCTAAGAGTACACAATATTTCACTAATTTATTTTGCTCTCAGACCGAGCGCAACTCACTTGCGATATATTAAGTTCACTCACACATTGTTGCGGCTGGTCGAATTAGTTAGTTAGTTTCACACCTAGCGCAGTGATTCTTGAATTATTACAATTCGCACAGGCTCACCAAAAATGTAAAATAGAAGATTGGAAAAACGTTGTCTGGTCTGATGAGTCTCCATTTCTGTTGTGACATTCGGATGGTCAGGTTAGAATTTGAGGTAAACAACATGAAAGCATGGATCCATCCCACCTTGTATCAACGGTTCAGGCTGGTGGAGCTTCACATCATGGATGTGCAGCCGACAAATCTGCAGCATCTGCGTGATTCTATCATGTCAGGGTGGACCAAACTCTCTAAAGGTGCCCATACACTGCACGATTCTTGTACGGGAATTGCGGGAAATCCCGCGATCGTACGATAATCGTGCGACCGTTCCTACTGTACGGTCGCACGACTTTTGTATTTCGAGCATGTTGGAAAACCAGCCGCGAATCGTACGATGTTCGGCTGGTTTTTAACATGATCGAGAGACAACTGCCGAACGGGCCGGTGTGCGCACACTGCCCGTTTAGCATTGCAGTCATCGGAAGGCCACCCCTCAGCGGGGAGGGCTTGTGATGATCGCAAATACGATCTGCCTGTCCAAGATGGGCAGATCATATGTTTTTTTAATTACTTAACAATTACAATATAGTGTATGGGCACCTTAAAGAATATTTTCATCACCATGTTGAATCTATGCCACAAAGAATGAAAGCAGTTCTGAGGACAAAAGGAGTCCAAACCGGTACTAGCAAGGTGTACCTAATGAAGTGGCCGGTGAGTGTATATATGTGCGAAACACATCAGGTACATACTGGTATGGGGGATCATGTGACACCTCGCCTCCCATAGAAAAGCAGCCAGTGCACCCAATCTCCTGCTTCCATGACAGCGTGCAGAGCTGTGTAACTTTTAGCTTACCACACATTACAATCTCCTTAAGGCCTTGTTCACACCAAGCGCGTTGCAGATCCGGACCAGAGCAGGTGGCGCCCGATTGCCGTGTGAATGAGGCCTTATGGTCAGCTCACATGTTACAATCTAATTGTACAATCTCCTTCATGGTCGCCCCGCATGTTACAATCTAATTGTACAATCTAATTGTACAATCTCCTTCATGGTCGCCCCGCATGTTACAATCTAATTGTACAATCTCCTTCATGGTCGCCCCGCATGTTACAATCTATCTGTACAATCTCCTTCATGGTCGCCCCGCATGTTACAATCTAAAATTGTACAATCTACTTTAGACGTACCAACAACTATACAGTACAAAGCCCTGTTGATTGTACAGATTGTTCTGCGTATGGTGACCCTCAGACTGTTATTACCCTGTAGTGCATAGAAGACCTTCCGATCATGAATACTGTATGCGGTCACGAGACGACGGGGTACCTTTAGAACCCTCCCCAACAATATACATAACCGCCATTCACAGCCAATCACACACCCCGCTCTGCACTCTCATAGTACGTCATCAGGCAGGCGCCCAATCACCGGTCTCTTTTTATCTTACCTGCTGTTATGCTGCGGCAACGAATCGCTGACTTCTATTGGTTGTTTGCAGCACAGGCCACTGATTGGGACGTAGCTTAGTAGGTGGGCGGAGCCGGTACAACACCGGGCGGATTTGGGTTCCCTTGGAAGTGTATGGTTGCCATGCCGCCGTGCACTTCCTGTAAAGACTTTTCAGCCGTTGCAGAGCTGGATGGGTCAGTCACGGGGCGGGTGACACTTACATTGTACAGGTGGGTGATGGCCGTACAATGCTGTGACATATATTGGCTGAAAGCCCGTATAATGTATAGTCCTGGCCACCATAGGGGGACTCTTGTAGCATGTGGTTGCTTCCTAGAACATAAAGAGCTGCAAGTAGTCGCTTATAAAGTATCTGACTGACGTGTGTAGGTGGGTGTCAGGGCAGACTGCGACCTCCCAGCTGTTCAGGAACTACAAATCCCATTATGAGGAACTCTGTGCCCTGTGGGAATTTTAGTGCCTTAGTACCCAGGGACAATATGGTTCAAAGTGGATGTAAACCTGTATCAGTAAGATCCTCATATAACGTTTAACATGTCCATTTATAGCAACTGATCTCCTGTGTTGTCACCTTGTCCCATACGCTGCCAAAGAAGACCATTAGGGAACCTGCCCCTGAGCAATGATGCACAGCTACTGTTGGAGAAAGTGCAGCCATGTCCATATGAAGTGGCTGAAAGAGGCCGGGGGGAAAGCAGATACAAATAGACAATAAATGGTGAAAACAGTATTTTATAATGATAAACAAGCGTGATAATGGTTTATGATACACAGTGCCTCAGCAAAGTAGATGAACTTGGGGTTCGGCTTTACATTTTCTATACCATGCATATCATGATGCACTGCTCATACAGTGAGACATATAGGGGTTGATTTACTAACCTTATAAACACACCACGAACATGTATACACCTCTGTAGTGTGTTCCCTCCCAGCATGATCTATGGGTGGAATCTAAACACCTTTGTAGTGTGTACACACCCAGCAGGTGTGTTGTGCAAAGCCCTGCATGAATTGCAAGGTGATGTTGTGTAAATTAGCTCTACATTGTGTTGCTTGCGTTGATGAATGCAGGAATGTAAATGCATGAGCTAACCATTTTTGTCTAAACTGTGAAGCAGCATTATATATGCATCATGTGCATGATTTTTCCATATATGGCATTAGTGGAAATATGCTTTTAGAGACTTTTTGGTTGATAAATACGTTTTGCTGTGTAAAAATTACACGCACCTAGTGCGTGCGTGTGTTTAGGTTAGTAAATCACCCCCATAATGTCATAGATTGCAGTTGTAGCTGTTGTCTTTTGTAATGTCCGTTGACACAACTTTCCACGATTAGGACTTGCTCATCATTCAGAACAAAGATGGCAGATGGGGATCCTAGTACGAAGGAGCTAAGCTTGATGGATAGGCAAATCACAAGGTAAGCCAAATGACTGGCCAGTGGGTTATAAAAAAAAAAAAAAACTTTCTAAAGCAGTGATTTTTGCCAGTGATCTGTCTTTCTTTCTGTGTAACCTCAGGACCCACATTTATCCTCGGTCATGAAGTTGCAACCCAAGTCGCGCTGCTATGGAGCTCACAGCATTGCGGTACCGCGTGTTCCAGTGCAGGCGGTCAAACTGAGGGTGGGAGGTGCGTTTGGGGCGCCATTCAAATTAATGGCAACGCAACACACCTCCCACAACAGAAAACGCACAGTAGGTGCGATTGCGTGGTACAGTGTGTTAATCGCATGTGACTGTGCGATTAACGCACTGTACTAGTGTGAACGGGCCCTCAGAAACACATCACAGACACATTCTCACACACGTATGCCCTCCAAAAAAATTTTTGTTTTTGTTTTTAAAGGTCCACCCAGTCTCTCTACCTTACGAGACAATCAGCGCCGGGCAGCATATTCTGAATGGCTGCTCGGTGCGAGAACTGACAGTGCTGCGCTAAGCGTAGGCTCAGGAGCCTCTCACTGCCTCATGGCAAAGCTTATCAATGTTTTTCTGGGAGATTCACTTTATATTTATCAATAGGTTAAAGAACTGTTTACATTATATCTCGATTCGACAACCATAGTAGTATTATCTGTCCCACGGTTTATGTAAACATACAGTATAAGCCATGGTGTACCAGTGCAATCTGTAAATTCAGCTATAACCTGCTAATCCCCGTGTGTATAGAAGTATAATCGGGGCTTGATAAATCCGCTCGTCCTCTCGTCTGTGACAGCTTGACATCTTTGGTATCTATTTACCCGACGTGACCTTGTGTTTTATATTTTACCAAAAATATGGGTAAGAATAAATGTTATTTACATAACGTAGGGAAAACATTTTTTTTTTCTACATTTACGGTACTTTTTTCATTATATAGTAACCCCTGCCCCCCCCCCCCCCCCGGGGATTTAAACACCACCAAA
>NW_017306481.1:980274-985152 GCF_000935625.1 Nanorana parkeri
CCCCCAGCGGTGATTAAATACCACAAAAAGAAAGCTCTATCTGTCCCTAAAAAATGTTAACAAAAATTGCAAGGCTATAGTCCGGTCATGCTGACTGGTGAAATTTTTGACTGACTGGTGGGTTGCCCTAAAATTTTTGAAGCCCTGAGTATAACGCTATAGCAATACTTAAAATATAAAAGAATAATCAACTTCTCTCCCTCTCTTTTTTGTCTTTAGTTCTCTTTTGGGTCACAGGAGTCATTTACTAATGTAAAACCCAAAGTCAGCAGGCTGCTGTCTGTTATATGCTGACAGTGCAGAGCCGAGCTACAGCCGGGAAAGGTCCCGATATCCCAATATTGTCAGGATCCACCCCACTGCCTGATTGAAAGCTGGCTCTGCCTCTGTAGAGCCATACCCAGCCATGACCGCCCCCTCCCCTGTCTGTCCCTCCTGTCAGCGCTGGAGAAACAGAGAGAGGTGAGGGGGGAATCCCTGCGGGGAGTGGTGACTGACAGTCACCGCTCTCTCTAGGGAGAAGGTGTAAGCTGAGCAATCAGCAGTTTGTGATCTCTCAGTTCTTGATTTATAGAGCTGGCATGTGACAGCTGCAGGGTCACACTCACTCTAACTATTGATAAGAGTCAATTTTACTCTCCCAATAGTTCTCTTTTAAAGTGTATGTTTAACCTAAACGTTCTCAGTTTTAGATTGGGAGTAGGGAATGGTTAAAACTCCTGTAAGCTTATTTTTTTGTTGCCTGTTTTCAGTTGGTGACCTTTCCCCTAATTCCCTGCCCTCGAAACACAAAAGAAAGTAAAGCTGCATACACTGGTAGATTTTTGTATTAATATTCATGCGACAAATCTTGTCAGAACCTTTGATAATGCCGTCAGAGACTTGATGAATGTTGTTCCAAATTTTGTTTGGTTTTTGGATTAGTTTTTGGAAACGAATGGAGTCTCTCAAACAAAAACTACATTCACTGTATTTCGTTCGTTCGCACAGAATTTTCCATCCTGCTCTGCTCCTCAATCACTGTCCATGTGTCTTTTCATTATATGCCTAGTTTGAATTACCTAGGTTTATGAGAGGCTGTGTTTAAATGTAAAACTTGGATCTGTGTTTCATGTGTATTACATCTTTTCATTTAACAGCCTTTTGAACATTGCCTTGAACTCAGGCCTCCATTCAATCAATTTGCACTGTAATCACATTCTTAAGATTGAAGGCCTTGCTCACCTCCAACGATTACAGTATTTGGACCTGTCATCCAACCTAATATACAAGATTGAAGGACTCGATTCTCTCATACATCTTCAAAGCCTGAATTTGTCCTGCAACAAACTCACAAAAATAGAAGGTGTGATTTTTATGTAAATTCTATTTATATGGTATTCTATCTACACAATGTTTGCCAGGATTTCATCAATAGCACAAGAAGCTTTTAGAGAAGAGCTTTGTGGGAAAGAGTGGATAGCCAGCGTGACTTTGTTCACATAGCGTTCCTTTCCTTTCAGCACCTTTTCCAAGGGTGAGTGACGACGAGATGCTAGACAGCAAAAAACTTGTCAGTTTATATCAAGCAATCACTATGACAGCTTGATAGATTAACTTTTTTTTAACATTTTTAATTATTAGGCTGCTCCAAACTTAGGAACAGCTAATAATAACCTTAGAGACTGATCCTGACTTTAGTCAGATTCAGTTCTCACTAAAAGCTCTTTGATCGTGCCTAGACGATCAGAACTGATACATTTCACTCAAAAGATCTACATTGTATCTTTTGAGTGAAATGTATCTAAACATCGGGCTCTCGAGCTGTCAAAACAAATAGCAGAGAGGTGAGTCACTGCTACCTCTCTGCTATTTTTAGCTGTCAAATACAGGATCGCAAATTGCGGTCCTGTATTTGCATGTAACAACTTCATTCTTTCATTAATGAAAGGAAGAAGCTTTTACAAAAAGCTTAATTATTTAATTAATGAATGCCTCAATAGTGAGGCATTCATTAATGACTGGTAACCGCTGAGAATCAGCAGTTACCAGCATTACAAAGCCTGATATAACTCGTCACGTACAGTGTACGTGGCCAGTCATATAGGCACAAAGTGACGGGACCTACACTGTACGTCTCCGGTCACGAAGGGGTTAAACACTTTAACAACAGCTGCTCTTGAACATTTAACGAATTCTGCTGTTTTGCTGATACTCGCTCCATGGCTCCGAGCGCCAACAATCATCCCATGTTCAAAGGCTGTTAAATCGCGTTGTTAACCCATATCTTCAGAAAAAAAAATCACTTCTACTGTCGTGGTAAACAACTGGCTTCCCTATCTATAATGGTCTGGCCCTCTAGCAACTTCAGCGCAAAATTATAGCTAATTTGCCTACAAACGTCAGGTGGTCATAATAATCTGGCCACTCAGTGTATAACACAGCGCCAACAGCTTGAGTACAGGAAAGGGGACAGGTTCAATGATCGTGGTAAAATACGCTAACGAGGCAGCTCTCACTAGGTTTTAGGAAAACCTCAGCAATGCAAAACAAAACAAAACACAGAGAGCGCCTCCATCGCCTAAAAACTTTTTATTAAAACAAGATAAAAACAAGTGCAAAGGGAACTCACAAAGGTTGAATTAAAACAGGCATGAAAGGATCTTTACACGATGGACTTAGCCAGCCGGCTGCTTGTCCTCCCTGATGGTTTACGTGTTTCTGAGGTCACGACTCAGATTGGTTCTGATGAAGGAGGCGTAAACCATCAGGGAGGACGAGCAGCCGGCTGGCTAAGTCCATCGTGTAAAGATCCTTTCATGCCTGTTTTAACTCGACCTTTGTGAGTACCATTGCACTTGTTTTAATAAAAGGGTTTTACGCGATGGCTTCACAAATTGTGACAAGAAGATATGCTTAGCATAGTAGTTCTTGCCGCCATTTGTGATGCCAATAAAGTTTTTTTTTGCACTCTTAAGGTGATTACCTGGCGCCCTTTTTTTAAAATCTTGATTCACATGGATTTCAGCTCCTTATGTCAGTGATTCCACTAAAATAGAGAGGGTACATAGGCAAATTCAGTAAAGCAGGGCAAATTCAGTAAAGCAGGGGAAAATGTAGTAACACATAGCAGCCAAAGAATTATTCTTTTTAAGGATCTTACAGTTGTAAGTTGTCTGGTTGCTGTGAGCTGGTGCAATTTTCACATTATTCATTGCATATATCTGATGAATTTTAGACAGATTTTTATATAGGACCAGATGTTACTAAATACATTTAAATTTGGTGCATTATTGGGTTTAACAGACCATCAAACTAGCTTTAAGTGCTGCAAACGTTCAATTTTCTCAGCATGTGATATGGATCTGGTTCTATGTTTGAATCAACAGATGTACTATCGACCAAATTTCTGCTCGGAAAAAAAAGAATTTATAGTGTGTGTGTGTGTGTGTGTGTACATACACTATATTGCTAAAAGTATTGGGACGCCTGCCTTTACACACACATGAACTTTAATGGCATCCCTGTCTTAGTCCGTAGGGTTCAATATTGAGCTGGCCCAAGAGGGTGTGTGTGTGTACATATGTATATGTGTATATATATATAGATACGTGTGTGTGTGTTTATAAAAATCAAGGAGATGGTTTAAAAGCATTACCTGTATTCTACAATTTCCTTTATGTATTATTAAAAAAATTATGGGGTCACTGCTGTGAATCCTTTAGGCTGTTGAGAGAAGGAGAGAGAGTGTGATTAAAAACCCTATAATAATTTTATGCAAACTAATTATATGAGGGATCTACACGGTCAATAAAATACATGAACATATATAATTGGACATGCAGGATGCATAGGTGCTCAGTAAAAGACATTAAAGACGTCACAAGCACAAATTAATACCGTATATACTCGAGTATAAGCCGAGATTTTCAGCCCATTTTTTTGGCTGAAAAGTGCCCCCCTCGGCTTATACTAGAGTCAGCGTCAGGTGTTTTCTTACTTACCTCGCCGAGCGTCACTGCTGCTCCGGCGGGCGGCGCTCCGAGCGGGGTCATCTGGCAGTCTCCGGGTCCTAAGAATTTTGCTTATTTAGTTGTCAGTGCAGAATTTATACAGAGTTTTCCCTTTTTGTGTTGATTGTTAAAAACTAGTTTTCCATACATTTTTCTATGGAGAGTCTTCTAGAGAGATCAGGGCACAGAATGCTGCAACAAGTACCCCCTAGTGAATTTTTACTAGGGATAAATGGTGGTGACACAAGTAGCTCTGCAGAAAAGCTAGTCTTAAAGTGGCCATACACTTTACAACCCTCGCAAGACTTTTGTCTTGCATGGGTTGTAAAGTAATTAAAAAAACATACCGTGTTTCCCCGAAAATAAGACACTGTCTTATATTTTTTGGGCTCAAAAAAACACACTAGGGCTTATTTTCAGGGTAGGTCTTATTCACACTTATTCATGTACAATAGTCTACATGTATTCACGTTCAAAAATATGGTGATCAGGGCAATCGGGTGCCGTACCTTTCCAAGAGCAATTTGCTAAACAATCGCTGGCCAGAATGAGCGAAGCGCGCTTTCACTATCGATTCCTCACAGGCAGGGTGCATTTGGTATCACTCCGCCTGTGACAGGAGCCGGCGCTATAGAGGAAGCATCGGTTTATGCGGCTCTGCTCCCTCTAGTGCCACCTCGCTTTCTCTAGCGCTGGCTTAGTTGGCAACGCTGATTCTCTCCCGCCTCTCCCACGGCTCTTCAAGTTCCCGCTTATACCACCACCGGTCCTGGGAATGGTCACAACTAGGTCTTATTTTCGGGGTAGGTGTTATATTTTAGCAATTCCCAAAAATAGTACTAGGTCTTATTTTCGGGGTAGGTCTTATTTTTGGGGAAACAGGGTA
>NW_017306481.1:985435-987655 GCF_000935625.1 Nanorana parkeri
CCTCCCCCCCCCCCCCCCCCCCCCCCCCCCAAGGGGCGGGCTTCCGATGACTGCAATGAGGGCCGGCTTCCGATGACTGCAAACGGGCAGTGTGCCCGTTCGGCAGTTGTCGAGCAAGCAGGCCACTAACTCCAGCCTGCTTGTTTGACGGAAGACGTGCGACCGTACAGTAGAAACGGTTGCACACCTTCCATACACTTTGCGATTATCGTACGATCGCGGGATTTCCCGCGATTCTCGTACGATAATCGTGCAGTGTATGGGCACCTTTAGTCTCTCATCCAGTTATGACTTTATTGGGAGGCTATCCTGCCAGCTGATGGTACAGTACTGAGTATCAAGTGGGGCAACATAGTCTCTTTCCCAGTGAAAGAGAGAAGACTGTATTGGGTTTTCTTTAACTCTGGTACCTAGAAAGCCATACAAATTATATTTTTACTGCTTGCCATATTTTTTTCACATTGCCCTGCATAGTGAGATATATTGGAACATTCAGCTTTCTGAGAATTGGATTTGTGTATCACGCCATCAATAATAAAAATGTAGTATTCGGTTTAGTACATAGGGTTCACACCAGTGCTTCAGTGTTTAGGTTGCCCATAGAGTGCTGGTTGGGTTCCACAGAGAGGATCATCACTTGTAATACCCCCTTTTACTAAATATCACCTCAGCATGCAGCTCTTTTTCTTCCACTTAAAATGTATTGTTTTTGCACCTCCTGGTCCTCTGTGGCACAAATGATGTAATGTGCCAAGTGTTGCATCCTAGGAAGGTTACATTAGCATTGCATTGCTGGGAATTCTCATCTGTAATCTCACGAGATCTCAGGGAAAGGTGTTTACCCTCCCCAAGAGGATGTGTATGGTCACATGTGGTGAAGTTCCAGGAAGTTAAGGGACATATATTAATCTGCCCTTAGTAAAAATGGCCACTGTGCGAAGTCTGGGGAGGAAAAGAGAAATAAGGTATGCAGAGAATAAAAAGCCTGCAATTATCTAGAAGTATGTGTTTGTAGATTGTTATCATTAAACATTTCTAAAGGTGTGCTTGTTGTCATTTCAAAGATATGGGTAAAGTTCTCTTTTAATAAGTGCATCCAACCATTGAAAGCGTATGTTCTTACATGGGAAAAGACTTTTACTTTTATGTACACTACACCACCTGTTGTCAAAGCCTATCACCATTTGCTCATCAGGCACAAGATTATGGGGATGTACCACTATCTATAACTTTGCATGAGACATCTCCCCATGTATGTCTAGTCTTGCAGTGTTATGTTTATGTGGTTTCATGATCATCATTGGTGGCATAAAGGAGTAGAGCTTGGCCTCCTGCGACAGGCAGAGCAGTCATGATGGATATAAGAGCACAAACACTCAGCGATCAGTACTTGTAAATAATTGAGGACATAGTAAGCTTACAGTGTCTCCAGTTATGAATGCACAGGAAGTGGTCTACATCACTTCCTGTTCATTCATGATTGTGGACATAGTATCAGTTACTATCTCCTCAATTTATGAATGGACAGGAACACTTGTGGGGTTATTTACTAAATTGTAAAGAGTTTGGAGCAGGCAGGAGAAGTAAACAATCTAGGCCAAAGTAGCTGATTTGGAAAATCTCCTAATCACTTCACTTTCCAGTTCAGCTGTGTTGTCCTAGATTGTTCACTTCTCCTGCCTTCTCCAAACTCTTCACACTTTTGTGAATAACCCCCTTCTTATAGAGGCTTCTTGTTCATTCATAATAGCGGCTGCAGAAAAAGAGATATAGGACTCTGCATCCTCAATCCTTTTTTTTCTTTTCTTTTCTTAAAGGGAAATGTCAGGGTTTGTTTAGACCTGTGATATTTTCCCAAAGCCCCTAACAGTAAAGTTAAAAAATAAAATAAAAATAATTTTAAAAAGATTGGGAAAAGTCATTTTCCGCTTCGGCCTGACAACACTTTTAATTTCGGCTTGGGTGTAAAAAATGAATTTCCTACTTATTTCCAGACAATCCTCCGAGACAGCTCTGGAGAGATTGTCCCCATATGTATAAATAGGCTAAATTGACGGAAAATGTTTTATCGGACAGTTCCATATTACAATCATTTTTTGTAATTGTTACAATTGGGGCAAGAGTGGAAAATGTTTAAGTTTAATATAGATACCTGTAGTTTGGTATTTCTCTCTTTTCATTTATTTTTGTTTTTCTCTTTCTATAGAAAAAAATGCTTCA
>NW_017306481.1:987715-1039918 GCF_000935625.1 Nanorana parkeri
CACATCTGAGTATTTTGTCGCAATAAGCAAAACGCCTGGAAAAAGTACATGAGCTTCTTTTTGGCAGATTACAGCTTGTTTTGTCCCCATAGATCCAAAAGGGAACGATTGGAAACGCATGATGCAATTGGTTTTGCGCATTTTTCCCATTTACATAGACGTGTCACAATCTGCTCAGAAAAATGCGTGACTTACTGCACGCACTAAAATGTGCCACGAAAACGCTGTCGCCTAGGTGTGAATCAGTGCTTACTCAAAAGAAGATACACTTACCTGATTCTCGATCCTGCCCGGCTGATGGACCAGTCTACGCAGCCTCTTCTCCCCTGTGCTCTGGTGGTCTAAGCCTCGCTGACATCATCACATCTAATGCAGGTCCATCCATGTGCATTAGACGTGAGGACACCTAGGGAAAACAGAGGGGGAGAGAAGTGAGCACTGACTGCTGCAGCACTGAGGATCAGATGAGTATATCTTCTGTATTCTGGCCCCTAGACCAAAACAATCCATTAACCCTTGCAGTTCAGGGGTGGCTCCACTGCAGGGGTACATAGCTGGAGTTCTTCTTTAACAAAAAGTTATTTATTTTCTATGTGCGCCTTCCTTCCAGCTTATGCTGCTGGCGATTGTTTCTAGAGATGTTTTGTAGCATCTGTTAAATGTTTTGTTTTGTTTTTTCCTCAGGGCTGCCTAAGTTATTAAATCTCAGGAAGCTGAATTTATCGTATAATCGCATATATGACCTTAGAGGTAAGTGGATTTGCAACCTCTGTTTCCTCAATTTTATTTTTTGTTAGGTTGTGAATTGCCCGCGAAGAGCTTTTATTAATGACCAGACATTTAAGACGAGACATCTTAATGCAGTAGAACGCTTCATCATCTCTGTTTGTGTAATGGGTTGTGACAGTAACATCTTTATGATAATATCACATCTCACACGTTACAGAAATGATTTGTATTTTCAAGCCTTTTAACATATTAGTGTGTGAATGTATTAGTTATTCAATCCAGGCACAAGTCAAAAACAAGGTGTAGGTGCATAAATCTATTTTCTCTCTCGTGCTTTTGCAACATATGAGGGCATTTAGGGTAAAGCCCTCCAATTTATTCCTGAGGACCGTCTTGATTGTTCTCATGAATTTCCACTAGTAAGTTTTGTTTCCCCTTCTTGTTCTTTGTTCTCTAACATGCTCAACGAAGCTTGCAATGTTATCTTAAAAATGAATGTCCCCACACAGACGATTGATGAACTTTGCTGAGCTCTGTGGGCATCTAAACTCTTCACATAATATAGCTGTTGGGCAATTTCCGAGAACCAACAGCACTTACTATGACAAAGTCACCTACTATTTATGGGGTCATGCCTGTTGAATTTAAAACATTAGGACCTAGGTGCAAGGAGAACACACAAAAGAAGCACCTCTCCTCCACGGCTCAGGAAAGGATTGAGCTGGGTGCTTGCCACTGGGAGAACGTCCTCGCCCCATTATGAGCCCATGCAAACTGAAGAAGAGCTGGCCGCACACCGGAATCCACTGAAATAGTTTATTGAAGTTTGTACCAGATGCCTGGTGTCCCACCCAAGGTCCACACCCTCTAACGTGTTTCACCCAATCACTTGCTTAGTCATAGAGATCTCTACGACTAAGTCAGTGATTGAGAGAAAGGCGTTACAGGGGTGGACCTTGTGTTGGACACCAGTGATGTGGTACAAGCTTCAATATACTACCTCAGCGTTATCCGGTGTGCTGTTTCTTCTGTTTGTGTTAGGACCTAGGTGTTGACCACTTTCACATTTATATTGTTTGTATTGTATAATGCTTGAGAAAAAGACATAAATAAGGAGATCAGTAGTCATCAGGATTGCCTGTGGTCTCCCTACAGCTGATCTTTTCCCAATGACTTGTTCTGCGCTGTGTCTCTCTGTGTGGGCTAGCAGAATATATACAGGGTTATTCACAAAAGGGTGAAGCGTGTGGAGAAGGCAGGAGAAGTCAATGATCTAGCACAACATAGCGGAACATGGAAAGTGAGCTGAATTGGAGAATTTTTACAAATCGGCTATGTTGTCCTAGATTGTTCCCTTCTCCGGGCCCTCTCCACACTCTTCACCTTTTAGTGAATAACCCTGATAGAGAAACCGGCACTCCAAATAATGAAGCAAATACGTCTGTTTATTGACGTACGACCACCAAACCATGATGCACTCAATGCAACGTTTCGGCGTCTCACAGGATCCCCTTCATCAGGCAGAACAAGTGATGAAGGGTATCCTGTGAGACCCTGAAACGTCACATTGAGTGCATCATGTTATACTTGTCGTACGTCAATAAACAGATGTATTTGATTCACTATTTGGAGTGCCGGTGTCTCCATATATTCTACTAGCTAAATATCACGGTGGCCAGCCATCGACAGCAAGAGCACCCACCTTTTATTACTTTGGAACGGCGGTTTCGAGTGTGATGGGTTCATGGACTTTTCTCTATGGGGGCTGATACCTCAGTAGAGGAAGGGTTTTGCTTCCTAATGCCACAAGCCTCCAGCAAGAAGAACAGTGAGCAGCACAGTAATGACATCACCAAATCTGAGACAAGTGGTCAGAGGCAGTAGTGCCTGAGATCTCACACTGGGGCTGTAGACACAATCACATATCAGGAAATGCTCTGCTATATTTCAGAAGGAATTAAAGACAAGAGGTATATTTTTTTATCACATGTGGGCCTTACCTAGCCATGATCTGCCTGCATTGCATAAAGAAGCACCGAGATCCAGTGATGAGGTCACTAAAAATGGAAAGGTTTCATGTAATTTTTTTAGCATGTTGATGAGGGGGGAGGGAAGAACCAGAGAAGGCAAAATATAAGCGGATTACATTTAAGCTTTAACAGTCTCTTTGTGTACTGGGTCTTTGATGTCAGTCTTTGGTGAAATGGTACAATTTGCTTTTCCCGGATGGGTCCGGTCTTTTCAAGAAATCATGAAATGGAGTCACATAGATAAAACTTGTACAAAGAAGGTAGACAAATACAGAAATGTCTATAATAAAATGGTGCAAAAGGACACCGGCGACAATAACCAATGCTAATTGTGAATCATCATTACTGAAACAACTAGACTTCATTACTAAAATCTGATTTATTTATTTTTGGAAGGCGTACATTACAATCGTGCTTTTTTCTGTTTATTTCACAATTACAGGAATGGAACAGTCCTACTTGCACCCAAGTTATATCATCATCTCCATAATACAATTCAGCTATTGCTGAATATATATCCCATCTACATAGTCACTTTGCATGTCATGTGTATTCAGTGTCTTGTCCTGTTTTCCAGGATTAATTCTGCTACACGGATGGAATCACAAACTTAGCCACCTTTATCTCCATGGCAACTGCATTGATAGCATGGACCATGTGCTACAGAGCATGGTGGGATTACAGTCTTTATCTCACCTGACATTTCAGCAGGACGGCAAAGGCAACCCTCTTTGTTTTGCACCAGGTAGCCAGTACAATCATTTTTCTTTTGTAAACGATATTGTTACAAGAAAACTATGTTACACTATAACAGACAAAGGACCCATTCCTTGATGGTGGACGATGAGCTGCATAAGATGACCACAGCCGCAAGGCAGCTTCTCGCTTTATATTTGTAGGATGGATTAGATATTGAAAACTGAGGCTAATTGGTTGTTTGGGCAATATAGACAGTTTTGTCTTCCAGACACTTTGTCATGTTGCTCATTTTGCATACTTAGTTGGAAGGCTTGTTATCTGTTTCTTTTTTGGTTATGAAGCAGAAGAATCAAGTTACTCAAGCCACCTCTACAGCACACAATGAAATTGTAAATGAAACTCAGTACTTGAATAAACTGGTGTTCCGGCTTAGTAAAGGTACAGTATATACAGTTCTTACACCTGCCTGTGATGTATCGTGGTGGGAAGTGCCATTGAGGTAAGAAGGTGGGCATTGTGACAAATGTTGTCACTTTTTAGAAGTGTAGGTAGATGCAACTGCACCCCCATTGTTTCACTGCAAAGGTAAATCTAAATTAGGTCCTATGTGTGGCACTATATTAAAGGAGTTCTAAAGTCACAGCATATGCTACCCTGTTATATCATCAGCCTTGTAATGGGATTACATACTACAGTTTTTTGTTTGTTTTTTTGTAATGCAGGCAAAGCTTTTATGTAGTGAGTGCTGCTTTCTGTCCATCACTTTCAACAACTTCCTGGATTTACAGTGCGCTTTGCCTTTCTTTCCCTGCTGCTTGGTGTGATGCAACCTAATTTTCTCAAGACTGCATAACCCATAACGCATTGCTTCCAGCAAGCAATGATAATGTTACATTGTTTAGACACTCGGTTGTAGATCCTCAAATCATCTCTGAATTGGTGCTGACGCAGTCCTTCCTTCTGGAAGGTGGCTATTTTTGTTCCCCATGGTCCCTGTGTGTGATGTAAAGTAGCCACCGCTCCAAGGTCACTCCCGTGATGGACTACAATCTCACTTTTAGTTAGCTAACTTGTATTGAGATTGTATTCCATCATGGGATGAGCTTGGAGCGGTAGCTACTTTTACAACACACATGGAGAACAAAAGTAGCTACCCTCCAGAAGGAAGGACAGTGTGCGCACCAATTCAGAGATGATTTGAGGATCTACACCCGAGTGATACACAAATAAGATACATTTTTGTTAATAGTTTGAATGCATTTTTAGAATGTAACTCCTGAGTTTAGTGTCACTATAAGGAAGAAGCTTGAATTGCAAAAGTTCCTTTCAATGACCATTGTATTCCAGATGCTTTTAAATCCATTTCCTGCACTGTTGTCATTCTACGTAATTTAGAGATAGTGTTAGATTGTCCAACCTCTCATTGCAGAAACTATAATTTTGTCTTTAGGATACAGAGATGTGGTTCTGGGAAACCTGCTACAGTTAAAAGCCCTGGATGGTGTTAGTAGGTCAGGGGAGGCTGTTCCTGGGTTTGATGTAGATTCGTTAGACGTCCCCAATCTGGACTTCCTGGAATATTTGACCACCTGTGATGATGATGATTATGATCCTGGCAGCAAGGTACTGCTATTGCCATTTCTGATTTGCAACTTTTGAGAATGTTGTTTATTTTAATAAACTGTCTGCCTTTAGGCGATCCCAAAACTTACCTCTTCAGGGAGGTGATAGTAAGCATCAAAAATGGTTGCTCGCTGCAATGTGTCAGTTTTCTTTTATACTGGTTGTCAGATATGATGTTTGCAATCTTTGTTGGCAATACCGACTCAAACAGACAAAGAACATTGGTGCTGTATGTATGAATTGAAAGCAGAATGAAAAGCCTGTTGAAGGTAGCAGCAACAAACGAAAACTATGGGGTAAACTTTTTTCCCCATAGTTAGTCAGGTTGAAAAAAAGACACAAGTCCATCGAGTTCAACCTATAGAGACACATAAAAAAAAAGAAGAAAATCTTAAAACAGAATGCAATGCCCACAATTACCCACTGTTGATCCAGAGGAAGGCAAAAAAAAAGAAAAACCCCTATAAAGCACGGTTCAATTTGCTTCAACAAGGGAACAAAAAATCCTTCCTGACCCCATGAAGCAATCAGATATTCCCTGGATCAACAATCTCTGATGCCTAATATACCTATAAGAACTCAATATCCAGTAATATTCTGTGCATTTAGGAATACATCCAGATTTTTTTTTAAAAACAATTAACTGAGCTCGCTAGAACTAGAACCTGGGGGAGTCTATTCCACATTTTTACAACTCTAACTGTGAAGAATCATTTCCATATGCAAAAGTTAAACCTCTTTTCCTCCCGACGCAAAGAGTGCCCCCTTGTCCTTTGCAATGACCTTAAAGTGAATATTTTGGCACCAAGCTCACTATATGGACCCCCCTTAATCGCCTCTTCTCCAGAGAGAACAAGTTCAGGTCAGTGAATCTTATAGCTGAACTCCTCCATGCCTCTTATCAGTTTAGTCGCCCTTGCTGCATTTCCTCCAGTTCCACAACATCGTTTTTGTGAACTGGTGCCCAAAACTAAAGTGCATATTCCAGATGAGGTCTTACTAATGCTTTGTACAGGGGCAGGATTATGTCTCTATCTGTGGAGTCTAGACCGCGTATAATAATACAAGAAATTATTTTGCATGCTTTAGAAACTGTGTTATACATAGCCTCTGCAGCGAGCAGAGCTGTGGGAGGGACTCAGCAGGCCCTCCCCACTAAAGAGAATCTATAGTATGTTCAGGACTAAAAATACCATATTAATGTTTGATTGCTGTATGTTTTGACCACTGCACATTTAATTTATCACTAGGACTCCACAAGTGGTCCTGTCATAACACCTCGAATTGATCAGGTTTTATCGCAGTATCGAAAAAGGCCTGTTGCCCCAGGTCCAGGGTACTTAAGTAGTTGTATAGATGCTACAACTTCATCAGAGCAAGAGTCCACCAGCATGCTGCGTGAAATGAGGATTAAGAATTTGGAGGAGCAGTTATCGGAGCTCCTAAAGGTTTGTCTTTGACTTCTTACCTTGGTCAGGACTTGTCTCCTAATGTTTTATGGGGCAGTTTTTAATGTATTATTTCTTCACAGGCTCCACAACCCAAGCCAGAAACTATTCCAAAACCCAAGCGAGACACGGACCTCACAACTGAAAGTGATTTTGAAAGTGAAAAGGAAAATGTAAAGACCTCTGTAACTAAAAGGAGCAAAATTCCAGCTCGTAGGAACATCCAGACACAAAAACAAAAGAGTCATCAGCAATTAAAGACCCGAAGTGTAACTAGGTATCCCAGTGACTGATCTATTATTCTTATTTTCTGACTGCAGTACACCTCATGAAAAATATCACCTAACATGTTAATGAAACTTGCAGCAGAGAACTAGGAATGCCCCACTGTAGGTTATATGCCCGACACCTCTAGAAGCCCCCACTATATACCTGGAGCAGTTTGCTCTACTTCCTCCTAGTGACAGGGTTTATTTAAAAGAGAACTATGAGGTGAGTGAAAATCGGTCATCCTCATAGTTCGAGCCGACGTGTGACAATGAAACTGTTACAGGTCGGCTCAATCAACCTAGTGTCGCTCGCTTACTTCTCCATCATCTCCCTGCAGAGAGTGGTGACCATCAGTCACGGGCGGGTTACCCCCACACTGCAAGGGGTTAAGTGATTGTTTTCATCTAGGGTCTAAAACAGGCATGGACGAGCTCCGGCCCACTAGCTTATGCAAGGTTCTCACAGCCACACACATGGCTCCCAGAGACAGATGCATGATGGGATTTGTAGTTGGACCACAGCTGCACGGCCTGGTCTAAAATAAAGAAATACCCGAATCTCCAGCCTGGCTGCTAGAGCGGTCCATGCAGCCTCTCTCCCACTGGAATGTTGCTCGGCAACCTCACATCCAGTACGCTGTATTTTAAACCCAAGACGAAAATGAGCTACACACACTGCAGGGGTTACATTTTCTTCTGCCCGGAGTTCTTCTTTAAAAAAAACATACACTTATATTTTGAGTGATTAACTTTTACATTCGGCAATCTGATTGTAAACTTTCAAAAACCTTTTTATTGTTCACGGTGTCTCAGCCTCTTATACAAATGATCTGCTTGAAGTAAACACATGGGAAATCCCTTCTGTGTTGGAGCAGTGTTTAGCTGTGGGGGTCCTTCCACCGGTTCTTAGACATAATCATATGGTGTTCAGTCAATTTCTATTCAATGCCCTTGCTGTGATTGTGTGAGATAAATCCCCCTTTCCATTCAGTAGAGCTGCAGGATCCATAGGCTATGATAAGTATAGTGATTGGCTGCTGTCATCTTACATTTTACAGTGTATCTAAGCAGAGTGCAGCCAGGAAGCAGAAGAGTCCCAGTCCTCACAGGAAAGCGCAGAGTCCCAGCAGTGGATCGTCGGAAAGGACAAATACAGACGGTACGGGACAGGTCTCCGCACGACTTGCTGGGCCTTTGAGATCTCTGCAAAGACGGCTAGAACCGTCAATGTCCAATGCAGCGGAGGAATCTACATACAGGGTATGGAGTTAGAAGCTATTTTGAACGATAAGGAAACCGCAAGCAAAATATGTGTATTCAAATATGTTGTTAGGAATTGTACAGTGAAAATCTATACTGCCACTTTATACCAGAATTCAATCAAGTTCAGGGGAGACTGCTGGAAGATATCAATGTATACAGCAGGTATTATTATTTTCCTGTATTCTTTATTGCGCAATGCACCGTAGGCACTTACACAGGTTACAGGAAGATGAAAAAGAACTCTAGTATAACAATATAGACATTTTATTTAAAGGAAGAACTCCTTTTAAAAATGTTATTAACCCTTACAGTGGGGCTACCGCTGCGCTGCAAGGGTTAGTTGCACATTTTTGCCTAGGGTCAAAAAAGATACATTAGCCCGAATCTCTGAGCCGGACAGCCGGCTCTTAGATTGGTCTTTGGAGCATCTGAAACCCCCAATGTGTCCCTACACCACATTCAACATGTAAAACAAATGGCAAACGCACTCATCAATTCATAACCAGCGTTTAAACTAAGGAGTGCATGGAAGGGCTTTTCACAGTACAAAACAGCACGTTTACCAGCCTGCAAACCAATTACGCTAACTATTGGGGTTAAACAGAGGTTTTAGTTGCACAGCTTTTGCAAAATATGTAGAAGTCACACTGCCTCATCCAGGCCCCTCTGTGTATTGTGGTCCTAACTCTAATCTATTATAGTAGAGTAACATTAAGATAACACATGTTGATCCTGCCATGAAGGTCCATTGGCAAGCATTTCCTGTTATAGGGTGACACAGCTCTATCCTTGTTTCCCTTCCTGCGTTGTCACCCTATTACATCGGCTTCTGGTGGAAACAAGTGGCCCACTTAATGCACATTATTCATGGGGGGTCCGCTGTTGTCACCTTCGGGAAACCTGTCCAGAGAAATGCCATGCAGCCATCATTGTAGTGCATGCATGTAGACAGGAAGTGGCTGCGACGAGACTGCATGAAATCGGCAGCACTGAGATACAACAAACAATGAAAAAAATGATAAGTTTTTTTAATTATAAAAAGTCAGGGTTTTTTTTATAAGTAGTGATTCAGCAAAGTTTTCTGTGAAGAGCATGGTGCCATTTATCCAATATTGGATTAAGCAAGGTACTTTCAGAAACTGATACCAATGGTTGTCATCCCAGAACTCTGCCAAAGCAAGACACTCCTAAAAGCTATGATATAGGCTCTTTTACTGCCTTTAGAGGACCAATTGAGGTGACCTAGGAGTCATGTTATATTCTTGCCAGAGCTAGTGAGTGCATGAGCTTAAATCAGATCTCTAACCAAATGATCTCCCCCTTCCTGCCCACCCCTCCCCCAAACACTCCTATGTACCTTGCCCATTTTAATGCTTACATGTGCTATGAAAGAATACTGCTTCTGTCTTCCAAGGCCACCAGTCACATGAGCAAGTGTCTAGACCAGTGATGGCGAACCTTTTTGAACCCGAGTTCCCAAACTTCGACGCAAAATCAATTTATTTATCTCAAAGTGCCAGCACTGAAACTAAGTTTAGTATTGTGAAAAACAATATTGTGCCGAGCTAATAATCATACATATCTAATAATTGAAACATATATAAATGAGTCACATATATGAGCCTTCAAACAAATGAGGCATAAGAAATATCTACACAAATACAAAAAAGCAATATAGGCAAAAAAAGTCCCAAGGAAAAAACAAACGCAAACGATGGTGATTGTGCACAAAATTCCTCAGATGATTCGCAGCCAATGTGCATATAACTCTCAGGTAAGGATAATCACACAATGCAGGCCAGGTCACCTCCACCCAGTGAGTGATGATAACAAGTGAATGCTCACCTGGGGAGGTAGACCCACAGAACTAGGTCAAATGCACTTTTTCCCTTCTTAATGGGGGAGGGAAGCCCATGCACAGAAAAAGGCGATAAGGTCTCCTCAGATCACAGGTACCAGTATAAATCCAGGTGGAAAGAGAAAAAGGACAAGGACATAGTGCGTAACGTCCAATAAAATGCAATTTATTATATAAAACATGCATACTCACAAAGGTGTAAACAGTACAGGCATTGGGTATTGCTGGATCATACCAGCAGGACAAATGGCAGCAAAGTGATAAGAAAACTGTTCGTCCGGCTCAGCGTGGTGACATCAGGAGCTCTGCCCTACGTACGTTACGTCAAAACACGTGACTTCGTCAGGGGTCTCAAGTTTAGTATTGCAGTTTGGGCGCTCGGGTTTAAGAAACGTTCAACATCACTGCCTTACGGCCTTGTACGGCTCTCACGGGGGACCCGAACGTCCCGGATCGCCTCTGTAGTCGGGCCGGTCACAATCAGGCAGCGGCGGTGACCTCTAAACAGGGAGATTAGACGGCCGCTTGCAGGGGCCTCCCAGGGTCCTAGCGAGGAGGAAGCAGCCGTCTAACCTACCTGTTTATTGGCTGCCGCTGCCTAATTGTGACTGGCCCGGATCGCATACCAAGGCGATCCGGGTCAGTCGGATCTATTTCAATTGGTGGTCCCTGAACGCAGTGGTGTATTGGGGCTGCCCTAGGCAAGGCAAAACTCGGGCGCCCCCACCCCCACTAAATTTACCCCACCCCTTCCTGTTTAATACTTTTTGCGTGACCTGTCAGTCGCTGGATACAGTGCAAACACTGTATCCAGCTTTTGACATGTTCCGCTATTAGCATAGCAGGAAAGCTGTGGTCTCAGGGGGGCTTAGCAGGATTTGTGGTGAGCTCTGCGGGGTCTATGGTGGGCAGAGCCCACCACAGATCCTGCACAGGCCCAAGACCCTGCCAAGCCCCCCACAGATCCTGCACAGCCCCCTGGAGGCCCTGCAGTCTGCAGATCTGGCAAAGCCCCCGCAGAGACCCTGCAGTCTGCCAGATCTCAGGAGGGTTGTGCAGGATTTTTCAGGCTCCAAAGCCCCCCACAGATCCTGCACAGCCCCCCTGAGATCTGGCACAGCCCCCCACAGATCCTGCAGAGACCCCGCAGTCTGCCGGATCTCAGGGGGGCTTTGCAGGATCTGTGGGAGGTTTTGCAGGCTCCAAAGCCCCCTACAGATCCTGCACAGCCCCCCTGAGATCTGGCACAGCCCCCCACAGATCCTGCAGAGACCCCGCAGTCTCCCGGATCTCAGGGGGGCTTTGCAGGATCTGTGGGGGGTTTTGCAGGCTACTGGTCTAGACCTTTGGTCACCTAATCTCAGTTGAAGGAGAGGGTCAGTGTTTAAGGTGCTGGATGACCCGCTGTGCATTCATGTCTGACTCCTAAGCCCCTTCAGCTAAGATTGGTGTCCAAAGGGCCATCCATCCATCCATTCATTCATTCATTCATGTGCTTACTTCACTAGAAGCTACAAAGGACTGGAGCTTACAGGTACAGGGGTGTAGAAATTTTGGAAAAAACTACTTGTCCAAGGACTAAAGCGGGGGCCAAATCTACTTGTCCCTCATGACAATCTACTTGTCCTGATACAAAAAAAATTATGTTAACCAAATCGTATTTAGCAGTGCTAAGAAGCGCTTCTCATTGGTCAATGCCGTCAGGTGACCGCATTGACCAAGTGCTTGCAATTTGCGAGCGAAATTCAGAAAACATGGAACAGGTACAGATAGTACACCCGTACTGGTGGACGGGAAGGACTGGTCGCCGAAAGGTAAGTATAGTGAGAGGGAGATTTGTGCGGGTAATTCCTTTTTCCCAAATTACTTGGGAAAGTGAATATACCCTTTAGGGTTGGTGCAGACCTGCGGATTCCCGGGACGTGCGATCGTGTGCGGTTGCATGTATGGGGGTTACATCTGAGTGGCAATCGCTGAAAAAAAAGGTACATGTACCTATTTTCACGACATGCACCGCGCAGTGTTTTCAACCGTGATCGTGTGGGATCGCCCGGGCGGTATTGCAGCAGGAAAACGCGCAATCTGCCTGGGACGACTGGTGTGTCATTAGAAAATAATGGCACTGACAGTACGATCGGCGGTGGTGTGCGATTCCGTGACCACCCAGCCATCCACTCGGTTTCGTGCATGATGACCGGTCAGTCACAGATCGCACACCACTGCCGATCGCGCTGGCAGTGCCATTATTTTCTAATGACACCCCAGTCGTGCCAGGCAGATTGCAGGGTTTTCCGGGCGGTAGCACACGATCGCAGTTGAAAACACTGCGTGTTTATTCGCATGCAGATGGGGCAACGGGGCTGGTTTTCATTTTTTATTAAAGGAGAACTAAGTTTTTACTTTATCGCCTTTTTATTTTTTACATTTTTAACTATTTATTACTTTAACTTAACTGTAGTGCTATCACACAGTGATAGCTTTTGGAGGTGAGGATAGAGTTATTGGACTTCTGTTAGTCTTCTAGTTCTTACAGAATATTTTGTACGTTCTTGTACGGTACTAGAGCGTGTACATTTTATGGGGAAGTATTTTGAAGCGGTTAGGCTTTGAATCTGATTAAGTTGTGTTTAATTTGCAGGCACTTGTTCAAGAATTAGATCAGGAAAGAGAGCGGCGATGGAAAGCTGAACAGATTGTTGTAAAGTTAACAGAAAATATCAAAGAGTTGCAAAGTCAGGCTAAGGAGGAGAAAGACATAAACAGCATGGCTGTAAATGCCACTGATCGGTGAGGAAGCATGCATTATTTTATTTTTACATTATGAGACCCTCAGCTCATTTAGTCCAAAAAGCACTCGGGTTTATAGCCCTTCTGTGTTTTTTATAAGTATAACTTTACTTATTTCCCCCCTTTTAAATACATTTCTGTTTTTCAGCAGGCATGGGATTTGGTTTTTACATACCTTCCTATGTATCTTATTCTCTATAGAGAAAACATAGTGACCCAAGTGCATTAACTACCTCGCGGCCGGCCGTTGTGTATACACGGCCGGCCAAAGTTAAGTGAACAAAAAAAAAAAGGCAAAAAATTTAAAGTTTCCCCCCAAATTTTTGTAAAGTTACACATAAAAAAGAATTTAAAAAAAAACAAATTTTTTTTTAAAGTCCCCACCCCTACATACACGCATGTAAACATGCGTCAGGTGCGCATACCTGCGAAAACGACGGTTGCGCCCATTACGTCGCACATCTTACATATCGCCGCGAACGTTGGAATGACAGCAATAATTTTAGGGCCATTAATCACTGATGACACTAAACACCTGGGCTCCAAGCAGTTAAAGAGGAACTTTACCCATATCTTTAAAATAAGAACACCTTTAGAAATGTTCAGTAATGGCAATCTACAAACATACTTCTAGATCATTACCGGCTTTTTATTTTTTTCATACCTTATTTTTTTTTTCTTCCCCAGTCTTCTGTCAGTGGCCATTTTGACTAAGGGCAGGTTACTATATCTCTTTACTTTCTGCAACTCTGGCACATGTGATTAGGACATATGACCATGGACATCATCTCAGGGGAGGAAAATGCCTTTCCCTGAGATCTTGTGAGATTACAGATGATATTTCCCAGCAATGCTCTGCTGATGTAACCTTCCCAGGATGCAATGCTTGGGCACAATTACATAATTTGTGCCAAAATGGACCAGGAAGTGGGGAAAAAAATTGTAAGTAAAATAAAAATCTGTTTAGCTAATGAATGTAAGAAGATTTCATATCAGCATGCAGAGCTGTATGCTGATGTGATTTTTAGTCAAAGGTCCACATTAACTCTACAACCAATCCAGAATTTGTTTTGGTGCTGAGATAATAAACTTGTGCTGAAAAATATGTCACTGCCATTGCTTACCACTCCTATTGAAAATACTGGTTGCTATACTGATCCAATAAATGTATTATTGTCTCAGCCACTGACCTGAAACAAGTATGTAGATCAGGAGTATCTTTTTCATTGGAATGTCTGTACAGTAAATTCAAAAGTATTAAAGCCAAAGACAGCAGGTAACTAGTATTTATAGAAGAAGAAATCTGATATAGTTACATAGTTAGTCAGGTTGAAAAAAGACACATGTCCATCGAGTTCAACCTATAGAGATTAAAAAAAAAAAAAGCCTAAACCGAACGCTATGCCCCCAATTACCCGCTGTTGATCCAGAGGACAGTTAAATTACTGCTATATCCAAATAGATATGACGCAGTACCAGATATTACCCATGACTGGACTGGTTATGGAGAGTAATGGCCATGTTGCGGGATTTTATGAAAAAAAAAAAATGATTGTGATATTATATGATACTCAGCATTTTAGCAAACGAAATGTCACCCAGTTAGGGTTTAGATCTACTTTAACCCTATCGTGACCGGTGCGACATGGTACGTCATTGGCAGCGCGCCCATTTAAACAGATAAACGACTGTTGGCGTAACAATAGAAGCGATTCCGGGGGCTCAGCTGCAGCCAGATTGCTTCTACTGTCAGTAAAGAAACCCCCCGACACCCCCGCCGTGTTTGCCGTTCTCCGCTGCCCCACTCTTGGGTGTCAGCAGGAAGCTGGGGAGGAGAGCGCCGAACTTCCGTTCACCGATCTCCCCACTTTATTGCATCACTTCCGGTCCCTGAGCTGTCATTGCTCTGTTCCTGAAGCCGAGCAATAAGCTATTGAAGTGCACTCTGCACTTTGATAGCTTATTTAAAGTGGAAAGGTTATACTAGGGGTCTTTTGTACCCCTAGTGTCACCTTAAAGAGGACCTGTCATCATCAATATGCTATCACATAGGGGGCTTGTAAGCCCCCTATGTAATGGCAATTAAAGTATAACAAAAAAAAATATAGAATAAAATAAATGTAAAAATGATTTTAAAATATGTTAAGGTCCCCCGCATTTATGCAAACATGTATCGGGTGCACCTATGTACGAAAACCTTGATCACGCTACACATATTGGGTACTGCTGTGCACGCCAGAGTGGGAGCAATAATTCTATTTACGTGCAGCTCTAAAATGATGAGCTGTAGGGGCTTTTTGGGGTACTGAAAATGTGTTGTCGTTTCACGGACCCACACAATTTTTCCCTGGGCATGTTGAGTATCTATTTACTCGTCATCACCTCATCTTTTATATTTGACAAAAAAAACGGCATTTTATTGTGTTTTGGGGCACTAAAATTAACTTTTTGGGTTTGATAAAGAGTGGCGCCAATATTGTGCAAAAATTTGCAACTGCCACCATTTTTTCCTACAGGGTATTGGCTTTCAGAAAATAATGTTTTGGAGGTTTTAAATAATTTTCAGGCCTAAAATGTGGATTACATCATGTGTGCGGGAAAAAAAGGCCTTGGCAGCTAGAGGGTCCTGATGGGGTTAAATAAAGGTCATTTTATCAATTACTGGAATCGTGTTAAACCAATGCCATTGCTAAGAATTTTATGTGAACCTTATTTTTGTAGGATTAAAGAATTACTTCTGAAGGAAAAAAATGCAAAATGTACATTGCAAGCACTTGTGCACCAGTTAAAGGAAGAAAACGAGAGGCTTACCGATAAAATAAAACAGTCTGCTGGTAAAGAAGAAGAATATCAGAAAGCACTTAGAATGATGGAAGATGCAATGTCCAAATTAGAAACACAGAAACTCCAGCAGGAAGCCCTGCAGGTACAGGATATTCCTATAGAATTTGTGACCTCATTTCCTGGTATAGACTGGACATTAAACAACAATCACTTCTTTCATTGTCCTCTGACTTGGGAGTTTATTTCTTAAAGTGTAACTGCCCTTGTCTGTATGTTATAACTAATTCACCTTTGTGAAACAAGCGTGTAGAAGGCATGGCCTATGCTCTTTTTATGGTGTAAAGATCCCAGTTTTCCTCACTCCATGCTGCTAATTGATGGTGGCACTCAATGAAACGTTAAAGCTGAAGTCCAGCCTTCACTTCAGTCTTGTTCTGTTGTACCGGCTCCTCTCCTGCACTGAAATTGCTTACTCTGATTTCACTGCACACTGTGAGCTTCTCACTGTGTACATTTAGAAGCTGCAGCAAGTCAGATAGAGCCCATCTAATTTCCTTGAGGACATCCAGCATCATCTAGTCTCGCCTTTCTCAACCAGGGTTCACTAAACCCATAGGCTTCCTTTGGAGGTTGCTAGGGGTTC
The DNA here is from genome assembly GCF_000935625.1 of Nanorana parkeri. Taxonomy (NCBI): domain Eukaryota; kingdom Metazoa; phylum Chordata; class Amphibia; order Anura; family Dicroglossidae; genus Nanorana; species Nanorana parkeri. The sequence goes on from NW_017306481.1 coordinate 1,003,849, forward strand.
TTTAAGTGTGGGTGATTCCCCATTTGATGGTGCCTGCATAGTTTTGGTTCTAATGCCACTTGGCAGAACCATTAGTATGACACCAATGATCTTTTTGGGGGGGGGCATTCTTCTCACTGTGCTTGCTGGCACTTCCTGTCCCACGGTGTCTGCATGCGGGTGCACGCTGTCCATAGACTTACCTTGTGTCTCTCCTCGTCTCCCGGCCGAAAATCTGAACTGCGCATGCGCCCGCCCCAAGATCCTTTGCGGCTGCCCGAGATTTTCGGATGGGAGCGCACGGCGAAGACACAGGTAAGTTTTTAAACCTCTTTTAAAGCTGTTTTTGTTTTTTTTTTTTACGTTTTTGCATATATTTACTGCTTGCTAGCAGTAGATATAATATATGCCAAAAAAAAACGGAGGGTTTAATAACCCTTTAAGTAGTGATAAGGAATGACCTATATTGTGTTGGTGTTATATGGAACACCAGGCTTTTTTTGGCCTTGTTTGGATGGGCTGCAGTCTCCACCACCTTCTGAAAAGTGATCTGTGGTGAATCGCTTTTCGGAAGGCGGCGGAGCAGTAGCTGCCCGGCATTCAGGAGGCGTTACTGCCACCTTCTTAATGCAGATTTTGGGGGTTTTTTTCCAATGGGATTTCTTTGTGAAGGTGGGCACGTGGTTGCAGCCACATTCTGTTCATTTCAGTTTTTGTGTTTGACAAGTGGCACCGCCTCTCACACACCATGATGTATATATTTTTTGCTGCAGTGCAAAGCATAACTGCCGTTGCAATGTATACAGCACTGTGCGGCCACAGTGCTACCATTACAGCAGGCAGCTGCAGGCTGGTAAAACTGCACATGAACCACTTTAACTGATAAAAGCGTTTCTTGATTTTAAAAAAATGTGTAGGCATTCATTTACATTTTTTTTTCTTCTGCCTATTGTTTGGTTGTGTGGACAGACATTGGTAACAGTGTGGGTAGCATTGTTATTATTTTGCACCGTATATAAATAAAAATAATTCCTTTGAACACAGATGAAACACACGCAGGAAGCAGACCGCAAGGTAACCGCCTCCCAGAGAGAAATTGAGTTGCTTCGAGGATCTATGCGTCAGCACAAAGACAAAGTCCAACAGCTCCATGAACTGCTTACATCAAGGGAGCAGGCACACAGGTACTTCTGATTGTCACCAGCTCCCCAGAATCTTATAAATACCCAGACATCAGGCACAGTGCTAACATTGAGCATTCTCATCAGTTTAATCTCTTGCTGGGAGAACCGTGTTCAGAAGCTGGATGTAGACTGCTGCCACCTTTAGGAGGCCTGAAAATCTGCCTGGATATTATCTTTTCATTTAAATGTATTTCCAAATGAAATAAACATTCTAAAGGATGTATATGGATAAGTAGGTTCCCAGCTATTGTATTTAGCTGCAGAGATCATAGGCCCCTATGAAGTTGTTCTCAACGGTTGAATTACATGTTTCAACAAAAATGGTTTTATTATATTGCCTCAGTAACTGATCTGACATTTATGCTTTTTTGGAAGTGATTCCACTTGTCATTTGCCATTCAGAGAGATTAAAGTATACAGTATCTCTAGCTAAAACTTTGTCAGGTTTTTACTGCTATCTGGTACTCCCTTCAGGTATTTCCCCTTATGACTTACCAAGGTTGTCACCAGGACAGAAAGTGAAGTGAGGATATCAACAAAACCACTTTCTTTGTAGAGCAAGGGAATGCTAGAATCCCTGTCATCTTTCCCTCACTTCCCAGCTGTTGATAACATTGTCACCAGGACAGGGAGTGAGGGAAGATCTCTCCAATGATGTCTTTGCCATCAATAAAAATCTGACAGAGGTTCTAAAGCTGGCTATACACTATGAATTTCGGCCAGTTTTTGATGAACCCGTCAAATTCGTTCAGTAGGTGGCCCTGTCACCACCGTTCCATCCGTCATGCTTTAATCAGAAAATTGAAGAAGCCAGATGGAAATTTTTCTGGTGAACAGTGATGGCAGTCAATCAGCTGCTGTCTCCTTGGGTTTTCTGACGGCAGCACGTCTGCCGCTGTCGGAATGCAATAGCCCAGCAGGAGATTCATCCATACACGCTGTTTTAGCATTGATGAATGAATCTGTTATTTTCTTCTTTTTTTTTTTTTTTTTTTTTTTTTTTTTTTTTTTTTTTTTTTTTTTTTTTTTTAGTTCAGCGCACAGGTTGAACAAAAAAAAAAGTGTATGGCCAGCTTAAACCTTCCCAGCTCTATCCAAATCTAAAAACAAAAAGGTTACAACCGGAGTGCCCCCTCATACATTAAAAAAAAGCTCCTTTTTATAAGCTTTTCTAATGTTAGAAGTCTAATGACTGTGCTAATGCGAGGTACTTGTGATATAATCAGTGCATGCTGGTATATCCAGCCTGGGGGAAAAAGACTTTACATAGTTAATTGTAAAGGATTATAAATGCTTGACACAGAGGATCTGTAACTCGTCAATTTTGTAGACTTGTAGTCGCTGCACTTTTGTTTAATTGAAAGAGATGCAGCTGTCATCCCTTTAAGTACTAATTGGCATTTCTAGCTTAAGGTGAGTCTTGTATGCACTACACATATTTGTGCACTTTGCAGTGTAATGCTAAACAAATATGCTATAGAATTTATTTGTTCAAAGTATATGTGTCAGTATTAAAAAAAAAATGGGCTCAACTGACTCGGGACTGAAATGCAAGCACCTAGAGAGCTTTCTGCACATACTACTTCTCACGCACCCCTGGGATCCCAAATCTCAACTCTGTAACATGGAAATTCAGAAACTTCCTGTCAGTCATGAAAATGTTCTAAACATAAAATAAACTCCAACCACCTTTAGGTATATCTTTTATAGAGCTGCAGCTAACGATTATTTTCAAAATCGATTAGTTGGACGATTATTAAGTTCGATTAATCGGTTAATCGGATAAAAAAAATTAAATACATTTTAAAAAATGGCTCCAGTGATGGACTACTAGTTTGTATTGAGATTGTAGTCCATCACAGGAACAAGCTTGGAGCGGTGGAAGTAAAGAAAAGGAAAAAAAAAGTGTGGTGTGCAATATAGTGAAATGAAAAGTGTAAAATTATACAGCAATTAATGTAGAATGGCACCGCCTATTAAGGACTACAAAACCCAGCAATAGTACATTATACAGCACAATGCAGAATACCACCAGCTATAGAAGAGTACAACAAATCCCAGCAATAGTACATTATAGCTGGTAGTATTCTGCATGGTGCTGTATAATGTACTATTGCTGGGTGTTGTAGTCCTCTATAGCTAGTGGTATTCTGCATTGCGCTGTATAATGTATTATTGCTGGGATTTGTTGTACTCGTCTATAGAACATGTCTTGCCAAGTAATGCAGGAGCCTCAAAGCCTAGGAGTTCCAAAATGTAGATTTTGACATTTCCTAACATTGTTAAGGTCTGGCCTGCCATTCCTTTTCCTTACACAGCTTCCTATTACATCATAATGATATGTCAGTGGGGTCGGGCCAGCTTGTGGCACTGCTAGGAAATGTCAAAATGTGCATAGTTAAGCCCCCAGACTTTAGGGCACTTATCAAGACTTCCTATTACATCATAATGATATGTCAAGGAGGTTGGGCCAGCTCCTGGCGCTGCTAAGAAATGTCAAAATTTGCATATGCAAGCCCCCCAGGCTTTGGGGCACTTAACAAAACATGTAAAGATGTAAGATAATGTCTGCATTACATTCCTATTTAGAACATTTACCATTGGTATGAAATGGCATGCTGGTGCCTCTGTCTGTCCAACCCTCCTGCTGAATACCCTGGGAGCCCAAAACCTGGGATATTTTAATATGTATTTATCAGCCAGCTCCAAGGGTTAAACTGCTAGGCCAACCTATTCATTCTCCCCCACCTCCAGGCTTCACTTTTGCCCCTCCCTTCCAGGATACAATTCGTATTACGCCCCGTGCCGGCCTGTGTGTAGAGCGGATTAGCCGTTCCGGTCCGTGCTGTAAGTGGCAGGCTATGAAGGCGGTACACTGGGACTGTTATTGCTGTTTAAAGTATTGCTGGGATGTGTAGCCCTCTATAGCCTATGCCATCCTGCTTTGCTGTAAATAGGGATACACCTATACCGCACAGCTCCTCCTCCTTCCCAGCGCCCACACAGCCATGGTTAGACCAAGCCGCCCGCACCCTCCGCAAAGCCATGTTGTGATCCTGCCGCCCACACAGCACTGGGAAGACCCGCTCATGCATCGCTGGTGAGACCCGCACGCAGCCCTGGATCACGCCGCTGAAATCTGCCCACTGCGTCACGCCGCTGCCTTCTGCGCCACACCGCTGACATCTGCACTCTGCATCACGCCTCTGCACTCTGCGTCACAACTGGCCTCTGCACAAGGGGGCCACATAATCTTATATTGCCCAGGGGGGCCCTTGTGTTGTCAGTCCGCCCCTGATTGTAATATCCCCTTCGCACACCGTGCCAATGTACTCAAATCCAGCGGGTGCTGGAACAACTGGTGGATGACGCCACAATGTACAATCTAGAAGATATGTTGTCCGCACACCATTCTGCTCCGGAATGTCCTTTTTATTCGTATTCTTTTACCACGACATGTGAATGCAACGTTTCGGAGCCTCGCAGGACCCCTGAATAAAAAGGACATTCCGGAGCAGAATGGTGTCCGAACAACATATCTTCTACAATGCATGAATGGCAGCCCACATTTTTCTTTCATGACCGATTCCTATTAAATTGTAAGCGCTCACGGGGAGGGCCCTCCTTACCATCTGGTCTTGAATTGTATTGTAATTATAATGTCTTCCCTATATTGTAAATCGCTGCACAAACTGTTGCCTCTATATAAATCCTGTATAATAATAATAACTGAATTGATAGATTTATTTGAATCTCCTCTCCGCATTTGGCCTTGTTCGGTTTTAATTCACTACACTACTAAGTTATCACTGGTGACGTATGAATCTTCAAATTGTTGATGAAGATGGGATACTTAATAGCCAGTCTATAATGTCACCATTTGCGTCTTATTATGTACTGTATATAAGGTGTATGTGTTCCTTGCTTAGCTGTTCTTTGACAACTTGGAGCAAGAAAAGGTCATAAAGCTTAAAAAATTGTCACATAACTTGAAGTTATGTCAGCCATTTCATATCCAATATTAAAGTCACCTGAGGCTGAATTGTCCTGCCTTGTATGCATAGGCTGTACTGCACTTGTCAGTGTTCACTTTCACAGTGTTTGTGTCTGTCATTGTCAGAATGGAGCTGGAGGCAAGAGTGGCATTAAATGGGCCTGAATTCCAGGGAGCTGTGGCCAAGGAACTATCCAGAGAAGAGCAACATCATAACCAGCAGATGAAAGAGTACCAAGAGAAGATGGGCGTGCTGTCACAGCAGTATGCTGATCTAGAAGATGAATTCCGTGCTGCTCTGGTTATTGAAGCAGGAAGATTTAAAGAGGTACTGTGGTGTGTGAAATATAAGGACCTGACTGAAACAATGTTAACCTGCAAGTCTTGGTTAGCTCATTAACATAATCAGAATCCTGTAAGCTTAAAGTCCAGTCAGAAACCTTTATCTTTTACTTCTCTGATGCAGTCAGGCTGCTTAAATATTAAGGTATGTGTAGGTCTTTTTTTTTTACGTATTGGGGCTGAAGAGCTATACGAGACGTTGGAGATGCAGACCACTGCTCTCACACACAGCACAGCCATCTGGATCTCCAGCATTCTGACCCACTCCCTCCAGTGTTCCAATCAACAATGCTGCTCTTAGGTAATGTGATCATTGTGGATTGGAGCACTGTGCAGGATAGGCAGGGGGTGGGGGGGCAGACTGCTAGAGATCTGAACTGAGACATTATGTAAAAGAACAGTGATCTGGACCTCCAGCATGCTGCCAACAAAGGACCGTTTGATATACTGTAGATGTACAGCATTAACACATTATTTTTTTTTTTAATCCACTGTTGTTTTGAGCCAAAGAAGAAGAACAGTTGCATGTCAGACTAGCTAAGAAAATGTTTTATTCTGAATCGTTGAATTTATTTTTGGCATGTTAAATTCTCATATTTTTCTACAAAGCAACATAAGTAACAAATGTACCTTACAATTGGCTGCAGAAATGAAAGAGGAGGTGGAAAGTTGAAGTTAGTGACTCCTTCTGTCTGCCTATATCATACTACATCTACTTGTATTTCTGAGATCTGACCAGCTTTGTACACGAAGGAAGTGTAGGGGGTTGGTGTTGGGTAGCATGCACGGTTTACATTTGTGGTTTCATTTTTCAAAGTTTTTATTAAGACATGTCTATGTTGCCCCTTGTCACCAATAAGATTGTTCAATTTCTGTCAGACTTTGTACTGTTGGATCAGGGGTAGACAAGTTAATTTGGAAATCAGCCGGTCTGTCCTATCCGGTTGCCAACAGGATTTTTTAGGAGCAAACTCCTTTCACAATAATTAGAAAAAAAAACTCTCAAAAGTTAGGCACTAGCTATAGGTTTTCAGGACCATTGGCTACCTGAGTCCTGGGATTAGTTATAGAAGCATAGATGGTGTGCTGTAAAGGTGTCAATTGACATTAGAAGATCTACCAATCTGGCAATGCCTGGATTGGGTGATCATCTATTGTCGGTGAAGCAGTCTCCCAACAACCCTTGGGGATAATTGTTTGACCAGACAAGTCAGAAAACTTAGACTGATTGCTATCATTTTCTACTAGATAAGCAATTGTCGATAAGCTGCATGCTTTCATTAACCAGTAGCAAGTGACCAGTGTGCTCCATTTTAGGGGAGAGGATGGCCCAAAAGACAATGTAATATGGTTGTATCATGGACACACATGTGGCCATTCACTAGTGTCTGTGACAACTTTTTTTTATCCGGGTTTTGTGGCTCAGGATGTCACTGGTGGTTAGCTAATTGGCTGGCTAATAACCCTTTCCAAAAAGAGAAAGGAGTTCTGGGTAGGTGTCATTTTTACTGATGAGGCCCAGAAACCAAAACTGTACTGTCCACGGTGTCATGTGATGGCTCTCTGCTTTTAAAGTGTCCCTAAAGCCTAAGTTCTTTTTTGTTTCCCCTAATGCTGGTGTAAAGACTTTCCTTATGTGATGCCTCTTGATGTATACATTTTCCTCCTTTCACCTGTTACAAGTCGCCCCGTCGGCGCTGGTGATGCTGTCCAAAGCTTCGGTGTCTCCTTCTTACAGTGTCCCACAGAGACACCCCTGCATGCGCATTCCCATTGTGCGTTCACTGCCTCTCATTGCAAGCCGCTCCTTATCCCCCCTCCTGTGACCTCAAGTGCGCATGTGCCTCTGCCCACACTGTGTCCTCAATACATACCCTCTTCTACCTGGGGGATCGAGGAACTGTGCTGTGGCCAGGACTGTGCGGCAGGGAGACTTGGGCCACACTGCGGCCTTTATAAATTTTGGATCATGCTACACTGCTTGCTAGCAGGGAATTCAGGTAAAAACTGCTGAGTGCTTAGTACCACTTTAAGTGAACCTGTCCTTTGCCTATACCAGACAAAGTAACAATTGCACTGCATGAAGCAGGTATCAAGTGGAGTTTTGTTTTCTGCTATGTAATATTTTTGACTATTTCTATAATCCTTTGAAAGGAGAGCATTAAAAAAATCTATGTTTGTTTTTATTGGGTATTATTGCATTTATTTTTTAGATTTATGGTATGAAAACCAATATAATTTTTTATAGCAATGCAATACCTTACTGGAATTGTTTTAAACTTGGAGAGTGCCGTTGACCCCCTGTTAGTAATAGATTACAGTAGTCGGTGCTAGTCAGGTATACAGCATCTCACATTAAAGGATAAAGCAAACCTTGCCATGAACACACTGATTTACTCAGAGATAGAAACAGGCAATGCAGACTGACTGGTGAATGATATCACACGGCCAGTATAATTCATACAAGTGTCTGTCTTTGGTAATAACCGTTCTGCTTTTTCATTAACTTCGACATTATGTCAACCCCTCAAAAACATTCTTCACGGAAATGTGTGTATAGATCATAAAATGCAGCTAAGCATCAGCAGCGGAAATCACTTGCTCTGGACGGAGATTCTCTGGGGCATTCTGTAGCTTTATTGATATTGAAAGATTTAAGGGGAGATTATGGTTTTAATTGCAGTTCTTTACTAGTAATTGGAAAACTGAAGATATGTAGAGGCAAAATGCATTGAGAACACATCCTTGTGGCTACAACTAACAGAAAAAAGACAGCCGCTCCATTTGTTTAAAGGATATGTGTTGAGAGACATATGAAAGGTGCCGTTGTGACCTCCTCCTGAAAATCCCAGTTATCTAGCTGTCTCTGGCTTCAGTGCTTTCAGTCTCTGACCCAGAATACTCAGGCAGCCATTGAAGTCAGAAGTCCAGATTTGCTTTTTCCCTGCAAGTGATTCAAGCATCTTTTGCTGCAATACTTGTATTTAATCTGTATCAGCCCCCCCTGCAGTAATATGATGTCACCACTAGATGTCCTTAGTCTTCCAGCCTGCGTCATTCAACCCACTACCTCTGAGCCCAGGGACTACATCATTGCACAACCTTGGCTTAGAGAATTACTGCACTGCGAGCTATTCTTCAATCTGTGGTCTATGATGACCCCCAAATCCTGCTCCGTTTCCGACTTCCCTAGTGGCGCACCCATAAGTGTTTAGTCCATTTGCCTATTTTTAACTCCAAAGTGCATTACCTTGCATTTATCTACATTGAACTTCATCTGCCATACAGTTGCCCACTCCCCGAGTTTATCCAGGTCCTCCTGTAATGTTATAACATCTAAATCCGTGTCAATTACCCTCCCAATTTTCGTATCATCAGCAAACACTGAGACACGGCTACTTACTCCCTCCCCGATATCATTAATAGGTTAAAAAGCATGGGGCCCAGCACAGAACCCTGGGGCACGCCATTCATGACCTCAACCCAGTCTGAAAAGGTGCCGTTTAGCGATACTCTTTGTACACGTTCCTTTAGCCAGTTTTCTATCCACGTGCACACTGATTCATCTATGCCCATATCCCTTAGCTTGTATAACAAGCGTTTATGTGGCACCGTATCAAATGCTTTGGAAAAGTCCAGATAAATCACGTCCACCGGCCTCCCTCCATCCAGATCTCTACTTACCTCTTCGTAAAAGGTCAGCAGGTTGGTCTGGCAGAACGATCCTTCCTAAATCCATGCTGGTTATGAGTTATTATGCCCTGATCCCTGACGAATCCCACTAAGTAATCCTTAATAATTCCCTCTAACAGTTTACATACTATGCATGTCAGACTAACTGGTCTATAGTTCCCCGGTTGGCATTTTGATCCTTTTTTGAATATAGGTACCATATTAGCCCTTCGCAAGTCGCTTGGTACTCTGCCAGCCATTACGGATTCCTTAAAAATGAGGAACAATGGTTTTGTTATCTCCATGTGCAGCTCCTTGAGTACCTTGGGATGTAGATTATCAGGTCCTAATGCTTTATTTGCATTTAGTAGTTTAAGCCTATGTTGTATCCCAGTTTCAGTCAACCACTCAGGTGTATTTCCTGTTGAATTTTGTGTCTTATCCTGTACATTAAACCCGTCTGTTTCCTTGGTGAATACCGACGAGAAAAAAGTATTTAGCGCCCCGGCCCTCTCCCTGTCATTTGTGAGTAATGTACCATTTATGTCCTTTATTGGGCCTATCTGGTCCTTTCTCCCCTTTTTACTGTTTATGTTATGATAAAAAATGTTGATATAATGATATAAAATACACCCTTCTCCCCTGGAAGTGAAATGTTGATAATAATACAACCATGCATAGATAGTTTCCACTATTTGCACACTCCTATAATCCAGGGAAAGAAAGAGTGCTCAATATACAATCTAATATAACACTGACAGCAAATCTATATGTATATACATATCAAAATGTATTACCGCTTTCCTGTGTCACATACTAGAAAAGGAATTACCCCATAAAAACATCTAAAATTGCTAAACTGCAGGGCCTTGTATATAATTATAGTACTCCATATATTTGTCCATAAACTATCAAATTATATACACATAGTCCATATAAAGCAGCTCCAGTCAAAGCAGTTTAAAGTGCTGCAACCATAGTCTCTGTATCACCTTAAAAATATTAGATTACAAGCATACACCCTCAGCAAGCGGCTACATGGAATATTTGCTGCATAGCAATTCTAAATTTCAAATAATCCAGACGGACATATAGGGGGTGATTTACTAACCTAAACACACGCACGCACTAGGTGCGTGTGATTTTTACACAGCAAAACGTATTTATCAACCAAAAAGTCTCTAAAAGCATATTTCCACTAATGCCATATATGGAAAAATCATGCACATGATGCATATATAATGCTGCTTCACAGTTTAGACAAAAATGGTTAGCTCATGCATTTACATTCCTGCATTCATCAACGCAAGCAACACAACGTAGAGCTAATTTACACAACATCATCTTGCAATTCATGCTTGGCTTTGCACAACACACCTGCTGGGTGTGTACACATTACAAATGTGTCTAGATTCCACCAATAGATCATGCTGGGAGGGAACACACTACAGAGGTGTATACTTGTTCGTGGCGTGTTTATAAGGTTAGTAAATCAACCCCATAGTCTGGATTATATGCCTTTTTTTCTTTGTCTAGCATGCCCAGAGTCCTAGTTTTTAATATATTGACAACAAGCAAGAAGAAAATTAGAAGTAACCTGGGTTTCAGAATTCTTCCCGCATACTGTCTGTCTGTAGGACATCTATAAAACATGTGTCCACAAAGGGGGACAGACCTGTGGATGTTATATGTATTCTTTAGGTACAAGCCCAAATAAATATAATATGACCTGCAGTAGTTATTTGAAGGGTCATTTATGTGACTCCTTTTGTCCAACATGATGGAAGTCTTTATGCCAGATTTATTATGTTTTAACTTTTCCTGTCAATTCTTGTTCGTTGTGACCCGATTGTACTGTAACAATTGCCCATATAGCCTTCATATTAGCCAAAATAATTATTGTACCAGTGTGCTGGCTAAACCGTGCCTTCCTGCATATAGTTTGAATGCATGGACCAAAGCCTATAGTCCTCTAGTGGACACAAGTTTCAGTAATTGCTCACACTGCTTTCAAAGATGTAAATATTTGGACATTCCATGTGATGTTACCTGATTAATAATAATGATAAAAGTACATTGAAAGAATGTGTGAAAATGTGTGTTTTTTGGTGCCACAGGTGAAAGATGGCTTTGACAATGTCACAGCAGAGTTAGCAGAGCATAAGGAAGCTCTCTCCCGCATCCGAATGAAAGAGAAGCAGTCGGCAAGTTTAATCCGGGAGCTTACCACTATGGTGAAGGAACAGAAGACGAGGATTGCAGACACCACCAAAACAAAACAAGAAATCATCAAAGATCTAAAAGTATGTTTGGGTTTTACTGTAAACTGAAAATGATCCAGATATCAGGGAATGTGAAGCGTTAGATTGTCCAAGAATTGGTCTTGCCTTTGAATAATTGTACTAGAATTCCACTTTTTCTATCCAGTACTGAATTGTTCAGGGGTGCAAGAGGGGTGCCTCAGGAGCTGCATCCAGTGTGAGTGATCACTGATTCACTCCTCATCAGGCAAATAATTAGGGGATCCTTAAGACTCTTACCAATTCACAGAACCTGTCATTCTGGTCAGAGAGGGCTCCACCAATGAAGAAAGGAATCCTCGCCCTGATATGAATGACATAGTGAACAACCCCAAGATATTCTGCCATGTCTTTCTGTAGAGGAGCAGACAGAATTTGTGGATGTAAGGACATCTGGGGGGAGCGGGGCGACTACACCGAACCTTGCCAGCCAGATACCACATTAGAGCAAAATTCCAGACTGGAGGCAGAATCTACCAGTGAGAAACAATAGTGACAATCCACCTTTAAAGCTGAACTCCCAGCAGAAAGTCGTACGCACAGATGAAATACATATAAAATAGATGTATTACTTACCAGTGGATTTGTAATTTTGGCCGTCCAGTCCTGAGATACGCAACAGAATTACACAGCACCTTGGTGAATGACACCAGTTTCTATGTTACTGTCAAGGAATACAGTGGTGTCCTCTGTACACCGCCAACCTGTTGATTGATTGTACAGCGAAGAAGCAGACTGATGGTCATCCTGCTGCTCATATTTTTTCCTATCAGCATGCAGTTTCTTGCATGCAGCACACTGGCTTCCAGTGATGCCACTCCCTCTTCAAGACTGAGTGCTGCTGCACATTGGAATAGAAGAGACCCATTGCGTTTAAAGTATTAATGACTGAAAGTGAAATCCGGGTACTTACATTAGTTGTACTTATAAAAATAAATGTAACAATTAATTCATGAACACAGAGCTGCATTATTAAGTGCCTTTTATAACTGCTTTAATTATATACTGCATATTATCTCAGAAAAGCTAGTTTCTTTAATTTTTGGAAATAATCGTGTTTTATTGTGTCTGCAGAGTAAAATACGCAGCCTAGAGATGGTGGCAGAAGAAGATAAACAAAAAACTCTTCAAATTCAGCTTCTAAAACAAGAAAAATCCAAACTCATTTCACAGCTCACTGCCCAGGAGTCACTGATCGATGGATTAAAAGCTGAAAGGAAAATCTGGGGACAAGAACTTACCCAACAAGGTAAGATCATTACATTGATGTGTAGGACAGAATGCGCTGTTTCAGTGAGTTAGCTACAGTCTGTTTCTCTTAATTCCCTCAGATCTCCCCTGTGTTTTGCTCAACGCTCTACAGGGAGTTAATGCTGGGGAAAAAAATTGGTACTGGAACTGATAACCGATCATGCACGGCAGCTGTATGATGTACTCTGAATGATGTCATTCACACAGACCGGTCATATCTAATCTAAAAAGTGATCTTTTCATGGGGCATAATGGAGATATTGCAACTTATTATTTTTGTTTATTAAAGCGCTGATTGTGCAACACTCTATGCCCCCTCCCCTTTGCTCTGTATTGCAGGTGTCTCTCTGGCTCAGGATAGAGGAAGGCTTGAAGCTAAAATTGAAGTCTTTTCTACAGAGATAGAAGCTTTGAAAAAGCAAAATGAGCGTGACAATGATGCATTGAGGATTAAAACGAAAATGGTTGAGGATCAAACAGAGACCATTAGGAAGTTAAAAGAAGTGAGTAACGTTTCCAATGACTGCTACTGTACAGTCAAAATTTGATTCAGAAATAAACATTCCACAGCAGCAATACAGGAATGTTAGTTAGGCCTGGTTCACACCTGGGCGTTTTACAGCGTGTTCCTACGCGCTGTAAAACGCTCAACATGTGAAAACCAATAATTGCCTATGGGCATGGTTCCCACCTGGGCGTTTTACAGCGCATAGGAACACGCTGAAAAACGCCCTACGCCCAAAGAAGTGCAGTGCTTCTTTGGGGCGTATTTCAGCTCGTTTCCATTGGTATTCCCGAGTATGGATCAGGGTTAATAAAGCAGTAACCCCGAGTCACATTCGGGAATACAGCGTACAGGTCCTTGTCCGCGATTCCCTCTGGCCGCTTCCGGGTTCTGTCCCTTGCGAGCGGCCGCGTCGCAGGGGGGCGGAGCCGGTGGGAAGTTTGAAAGTTTTTTTGGTTTTTTTAAAATAGAGAAAATAAGGGGGGGGAAATAATACCGCCAGTGAAACGCACGTTTCACTGAATGGAAAAACATGCTAAAAAACGCGGGGAAAAAACGAGCTGAAAAAATACGCTCAGGTGTGAACCCAGCCTTACAAACATTTAAGGCCCGTTCACACTTTTGTGTTGCAGTAATGTGCATGCATGTTACCTGCATTTTTGCAATGTGATATTTATTTAGAATGGCATCCCAACATACCTTGCTGGACAGCATCTAGGTCTTACCGGGACCATGGAGTTAAAAATCCACTGCTTGCTGCAGGTATAAACTAGTATTGCATCTGCTATCCTTCTCTGGGATGTATTGTACTTGAAAGGCTGAAGTTAAGTATGCCAAACACTGTAAAATACACCAAGCAGGGAGACATTAATGTTCAAATGAACTCTTGGCGGTGCCAAACATTTAATATTGCTTCAGTGAGAGTTTCCACAGGAGACATTTCCATATAAAGCAGAAATCCCCTTTAAAGAATGGCTCTCCATACAGTTTATGTTTGAATACTTCTGTCTTTCTGACATCGTTAATTTATAAATCGTATATTGAATATGCAATTTATAGTAGGATGTATTGGTTCCTCAGTCATATTAGTGGTAGAAAACTACAGTGCTGGTATGTGGAGTGTTATCTGTCCTTTTTATTGTCAGGGTCTGCAAGAGAGGGATGAACGCATCAGAAAGCTGCATACACAAAATCTTGAGATGGAGAAAGCATTAAGAGAACAGAATGATGAAAGGGCAATACAATTACATGAGCTGAAAGAAAAGCTGGGAAGGCAAACGGAAAGAAAGGAGGAAATCAAGCTGCAGCTAGAAGAGAAGGAGGCTGAGCTGGAAGATGTGAAGAAAGCTTATAGGTGATTAAGCAGCCTCTGGAGCAGAGGTTTTAGTAAATGTAGCATGTGCTGTTTGATGCGAAATCTATGCTCATTTGAGATATTTGCTCTTTCTATTCATAGTGCAATGAATAAGAAGTGGCAGGATAAAGCAGAATTATTAAGCCAGCTTGAAACACAAGTCAGGCAGATGAAAGAGAATTTTGATGCCAAGGAGAAGCGGCTGGTTGAAGAGAGAAACAAAAGCCTTCAAAACCAGAAGTGAGTATAAAGCTATGCTGGGTTTAAACTTTGTAAAGGTTTGGTGAATCCCACTTTATAACGAAATGGTTAGTAGCTTGTTTTATGTGTAATGTCCGTCTATTATGCACACATCTCTGCTTTCCTATACAATTACTTCAACAAAGTATCACAGCTTGATACTTTTGTAGAGTATCATGATGCATTGTATATCTCCTGGACAAGCTCAATATTCTTGGGATAGCGTATATACACTATATTGCCAAAAGTATTGCCTTTACACGCACATGAACTTTAATGGCATCCCAGTCTTAGTTCGTAGGGTTCAATATTGAGTTGGCCCACCCTTTGCAGCATTAACTCTTCTGGGAAGGTGTCCACAAGGTTTAGGAATGTGTCTATGGGAATGTTTGACCATTCTTCCAGAAGCGCATTTGTGACGTCAGGTACTGATGTTGGACGAGAAGGCCGGGCTCGCAGTCTCCGCTCTAATTCATCCCAAAGGTGTTCTATCGGGCTGAGGTCAGAACTCTGTGCAGGCCAGTCAAGTTCATCCACCCCAAACTCCCCCATCCATGTCTTTATGGACCTTGCTTTGTGCACTGGTGCGCAGTCATGTTGGATCAGGAAGGGGCCATCCCCAAATTGTTCCCACAAAGTTGGGAGCATGAAATTGTCCAAAATATCTTGGTATGCTGATGCCTTAAGAGTTCCCTTCACTGGAACTAAGGGGACAAGCCCAACCCCTGAAAAACAACCCCACACCATAATCCCACCTCCGCCAAACTTTACACTTGGTACAATGCGGTCAGGCAAGTACTGTTCTCTTGGCACCTGCCAAACCCAGATACGTCCATCGAATTGCCAGACAGAGAAGCGTGATTCGTCACTCCAGAGAACACGTCTCCACTTCTCTAGAGTCCAGTGGCGGCATGCTTTACACCACTGCATCCAACACAAAAATAAAAGTGCCCCAGATCTACCACCAAATGCAAGTACATGTCCAACTCTTCTCTACGAGCAGGGCTCACAGAGCACACCACATCCCTGTACATACCGAAGGCCAAAACAAACTCGGATACAGACAACTTGTGGTTCAACCGAGGATCCCTGGCCTTCAGTATGACAGAAACATCACCGCAAGCGAAGGACTTATTGTCTGTGACGTTGTGCGTGGCTATGAGCAGTGATGCCAGGTTCACATCCTTGCCCTCGAGAATGTCCTTTTTAAGGTTAGCTGGCATGAAGTGCGCTGGTGTAATATTAGGGGGAGAAACCATCGCACCTGCGTGCACGTCCCCCCGAGTGCCGGATGTGCTAGGAATAACCCCATCCGTGCACGTTGGAGCCTGCACTGCTGCCGCCGGAACCGGGGTGACCAGCTTCTCCAGATGTTCAGTCCTCTGTTGCAACTCGTGCAACGAGGTGGTGATCACGTTTAACGCGGAGTGAATCTGCGTCAAAGACGTTGTCAGAGTCTGATCAGACATGCGCTCCGAACAGATGCTAGCGGTAGCCGGGGGAAACAACAGTTTGAATAATTCCGCCTTCCTCGCCGTGGCTGAGAAAGGAATGCCCCTCTTCTGCAGTTCCAAAACTAATTTCGTAATAGTCCATGCCCTAATAGACGGAGGACTACCCTGTGCAGAACCTCTGGCAGGCTTTGGGGGTAGAGATGCGAACTCCTCGCTTTCCAAAACATGCGACATGGCTGCCAGGTAGCACTGAAAAACAACAACAGTGATGACACTCTTGCAACCAGAGCGGAAAAATAGTGACAGTCTCAATGCGTGACAGTGAGTGCCCTACCCCCCGTGGTGGGGAACACTACTGGAAACGTGAACCGCTAGCTCGGTATTCGGCAACGTGCCGTATTGTAACTCAATGCAATGCCTGTGGCCCACCCCAGTGACAGGGCGACCCACCCCCACTAACTACTCGTCAGTATGTATCAAACGAACGTATGACTGAGCTTGAGGAACTAAATAATGCAATGACACAATATCCTCAGTGCCTCCGCTGTGTAAAACAATACATATATCAGTTAACGCACCTAACCGTGCGTCCATGTAAATGTATGGTGCTGAGCATGAAAAGATGTGGATGCCCTGAATGCTTCTACAGCCGTTTAGAGAAGTGCACGTGCAGTATGATGCGAACCCCCCCTCCCCCCCACAACCCACCTACAGTGCAGCAACCAACCCCACCCCTAAGCCCCCACTGACCGCAGGCGCTGAGAGCCACCACCCCAACCGTGACACAGTCAACGTGCAGCAGGTCCCGTCCCCCCAGCACACCCTGGAAATCCGTCAGCTCAACCCCATGTACCTGTAATCAGCTGCCATCAGGGATGAATGTTGGATGCCGGACGAATGCCTCCTGCCTGCAACACATGCAATAACACCTCCTGGTAACGACTATGGGAACCCAGCATGCAGCCCTGTCAGAGACACATGAAATGCCGGCCACATCAACCGGAAACAAGTGACGACAGCTGCCCCATCCCCAATGTCCCCCCCTCCCCCCCAGACACCTTGTCCCCTGCGTAGAGGTATGCGGCCCCCCACAGAGTCCCGCCCTCCTTTCAACCCTCTGCCCGCAGAGCTCCCACCTGAAGTGCAAATAAGTGCCCTCCTACCGTGCCGCTGTATAATGGCCCCTGCGAGGTGTGCGCGCCGATGCGCCGAGTACTGCCCGATGACAGCCGAGACCTGTGGAAAGAAGGACGTGGCTCAGTAAGAGCAGATGCCCCAGTGAAGTAAAGAAAGCAGCCGCCAGCGATACCTGACTCGTGTATCGTTCGAGTCGCACGGGAAGTGACGCCGAAGATGCGGACACCGGAAGTGACGTCAAGATTGCTCGGAAGACCTCCCGTCCCAAGCAGACTGATCGGCGCTGCTTAAGAGGGGTAAGGAGGCGCAGACTCCTTCCACAAATTCAGGCTAACATATTAGCCTTCCAACATATAAAAATAAAAGTGATAAAGTAAAAAAAAATGTTAAACCAACCCCGCCATCTGCATGCAAATTGCCGCCATTCCATTGTGTGCCATATTGTGGTAGCCAGGCAGCAGAACTCTCCTACACGCACAATGTGCATTAAAGGGTAAGTTCACTTTCCCAAGTAATATGGGAAAATTGAATTATCCGATCAAATCTGGCCCAATCTCTCCCAAACCCATCCCCCAGCTATACTTACCTTTCGGCGAACAGTCCTTACCCTCCGCCAGTACAGGTGTACTATCTGTACCCCGTACCGCAGTCCAGCCCTATGCATTTTGAATTTCGCTTGCACATTGCAAGCACTCATTGGTCAGCATGGTCAGGTGTCCACGCTGGCCAATGAGAAGCGCTATTTAGCACAGCCAAATACAGTTTTGATTAGGGATGCACCAATACAGAGTATTTGGGCAAGTACTTGTACTCGCCCAAATGCTCCAATACCTTCCCCAATACTGGAACTTCCGGTCAGCGGAAGATTTCCTCTGACCGGCAGTGCTGTAGGGGAACATGGAGCCAGCTTCCCTGGCAGCTGGTTAGCATGTAATTACCCACTGCCCAGCTTCCTGATTGCCCGGGAAGCCTGCTCCTGGAAAGCACCGATACTCAGTATCGGGGAGTACCAAAAGCAAAATATCAGTACTCGATACCCAAAAACTTATATCGGTGCATCCCTAGTTTTGATTAAAACTATTTTTTTTGTATTGGGACAAGTAGATTGTCATGAGGGACAAGTAGGTTCGGCCCCTGCTTTAGCCCTTGGACAAGTAGTTTTTTTTTTCCACACCCCTGCTGCCACTAGATTACGCTGATGAGCATTGGAATTTCCTGTCCTCGGCACACTCTAGTGGCAGTAGTGCCATGCTATTGATATGTTTTTAATAAACCCCTTAGCCACTTGCAAAAGAAATGTTGGCAAAGAGCATTTTATGCAGGCCTTGTACACACAGGCATCCAAATAGGATCTTTGCACGTAGCTAACTCATAAGTACTCTGAATCCCAGACAGGAAACCATATAGTTCAGTCCAAACAAGTACTCGGAAGTGCAACCCTTTGTGGGCCCTCTCAGTGGTAGAAGAGTGTGGAACAACTTGCTTTTCTGCATTAAGTACCTGAAAGATCTAGGCCTGAAAAACTGGATCACTAAGTACCCGTCTAGGGTTGTGGCACATACATAGTGTATCATATCAAATAGTTCCATAAAACTGTGTTAGGAGTTTGCTAAAAAAACAAAACAAAATAAGCTTGATTACTTCCAACTCTTTCATTCATACAAGTAACACATACAGACATAGATATGTAAGACACTTATGGGATGAGCGCCAGTGATCCTAGATCCTTCTGAATTTGTTAATTAATTACTGTGTAGAATGTAAATTAATAATTAGTTTCTCCTGAAGTTTCTTCATGGTCCCCACCAGACAGATGCACTCTCTGCAACGACACCATTATTAGTGGCTTCACCAGTAAAACTGTATTCTTAACCGATTCTGGATATCATGCTTTCTGTGTTACAGTATATGGGCGCTGTGTGGGTGATCTGTAGCATGACATATCCATGTACTTCCTTCTGGTGAAGCAGAACTGTAATTAAGGCATTGAAAATTCCCAGTCACCATTTATATTGGACTACTTTTAGATGGAACTTCATTGTATGATTAAAAAAAATATTATTGTGTTTACAGGACATTGCAATATACTGGTTAAGGGGTAGGACTGGAATCAATACATCTTGTGCACAAAAAAAACATACAAGTTTTTATAAGCGTTTTTTTCCTTATTTCTCATACCATTAATTTATTTATTACAGGTATTTATATAGCGCTGACAATTTACCCAGAGCGTTTACATGCTGCACATTTATGTCAGTCCTTGCCCTTGAGGAGCTTAACATCTAACACATACACATACATACAAGACAGGAGCAGTTTAACCTTCCAGCATGTCTTTGGAGTGTGGGAGGAAACACAAGCACAAGGAAAAAGAACATGCAAACCCTTGCAGATAGTGTCCTGACCAGGCCGATTCGCTGCTGGAAAGCACTGAAGCGCATCCCAGCCGGCATTCATGTCAATGGCACCGCAGGCACACCCCCCACCCGCAGTGCGATCACCTGCACTGGAACGTGAGGTACAGGAATGCCCACTGGACCGGAATGCAGGCATCGTTTTGCCATGTGTGTTCTGGTGCCAGCAATCACACTGCGGGTGGGGTGTGCGAGGCTGCGTTGCCATTGACTTCAATGCACCGCCACTGATCGCATGAACCCGGCCGGGGTGCGTTCCAGCAGCAAATCGTGCTGGAACGCACCTCAGCTGGTGTAAACCAGCCCTAAGTGTTTGTAAGGCCTGTGGTTTGTGTGTGTGTATGTGTATATATATATATATATATGATATATATATGTGTGTGTGTATAACTTTACTTTCTTGCATTTATCTGTGTAGTAAATCGTAGTAGTATAATAGTAGTATATGTTTGTCTGCATAGGGTTGTAATGGAAAAACTTCATTCTGTGGATGATGCATTCCGAAGACAACTGGAGTCTATCCTGGCTGCTCATCAAGCTGAACTTATTAAAGTAGCCAGTGAGAAACAGAAAGAAGTGGAATCAGCAAATGAAAGAGTAAGTTTCTACACATCTGGGTCCTGTAGTAAATCATGGTTCCTGTACTGTTCTCCACAGAGGTAAATGGATACATTTAGAATCTTTGATGACAATGGAAGCCACATTTCAGTGAACTATTTCCACTGATGAAGCGTGACGGGCCTGAAATAGTTTTATGCAGGTTGGATAAATTACTATTTTACTCAATGCCTTTGTTAAGTTGTGGTTCTGGGTGCACAGTTGTATACTGGTGAACACAAGATTGACTTCTATTCGTTTATTCCCAATCCTTAGGGCTGGATTCACATTTATTTGGCTTGCTTTGCAGTTTAATGTGCTTCATATCTTGCCTTGCCTATCCAAAGCCCTTATAACGCACATCAACAGATGAAAAAAAAGTGACCTTTTTATTGGCCTTTGCATGTCAAACTAGTACCATTGAAAACAATGGCAAACTTCTGCATTATGATGCGTAGGTGTGAATGGGCCCTAAATGGGTAGCAATTGTTTTTTTGATTTGTCATGATGAAATGTAAATACCTGAAGGTGCAGGCTTTCGAAAGCTCTTAGTTCCCTCTTCAGATATGGTTTTTCAAACAAATAACTGGAAAATTATACTTGTGTCCTTATAACTACGTCAAAGAAAGCAAGTGACTAAACCAACTGCAAAGCTAGGTAGTTGGGATGCACTGATACCGTTTTTTTGATAACATGTACAAGTACCGATATTTATCTTTTTGTATGAAACCATGACTGAAGTAGGAAATTGTTATCAAAAGCTTGCCACCTCAAAATAAACTCGGACAACAAAAGGTATTGCCAACATTTTTACTTTTTCACTCCTGTCTATGGCTAACACAGTTTATACTTCACTGCATGTAAATGCCTTCTATTGTAAAGTTAAAGTGACACTAAACTCAGGAATTAAATCTTAAACATTAATTCAAGTACGTTAACTTTTAACAATAATGTATCTTATTTGTGTATCACTCGGCTGTAGATCCTCAAATCATCTCTGAATTGGTGCTGACACTGTCCTTCCTTCTGGAGGGGGGGGGGGCTACCTTTGTTCCCCATGGTACCTGTGTGTGTTGTAAAGTAGTCACCGCTCCAAGCTCACTCCTGTGATGGACTACAATCTCAAGTACAAATTCATAAACTAAATGTGATATTGTAGTCTATCATGGGAGCGAGCTTGGAGCATTGGCTACTCTACAACACACACAGGGACCATGGGGAAAAAAAAGTATCCCCCCTCCAGAAGGAAGGACAGTGTCAGCACCAATTCAGAGATGATTTGAGGATCTACACCCGAGTGATACACAAATAAGATACATTTTTGTTAATAGTTCAGGTACATGAATGGATTTTAAAAATGTATCTCCTGAGTTTAGTGTCACTTTATTACTGTAATTTGCTGTGCAGGGGATGTCAGTAAGTAGGTTTCCTTCTGCTTATGTACTCTCATTTATATTGTAGTGATGCCAGCCATTTAAAACTAAGCGCTGAACAAGCTATGTCACATTGTTCACTTTGGATTTTAAGAAATAATCACCTGGGGACTGAAGATTGGCTTAGGGAAAGTTCCTAAATCACTGATAAAATTTATCATGCCTAAATCTAACACCCAAATATGTACCTGCTATGGAAGTTGTTTACTTACCTTCTGAGTTCAGTGAGTTGTACATTTTCTTTTTGGCTTTTGATGTATATATTTAATATATAGCCTCGTTTGCACTATTTTTCTTTTCTCAGGTTCTTTTATAGCAATTGATTTTGATATGTATTACTACAGAAGTAGCAAGCTGCTTAGCTCTTCTTGCATGCCTTTATTTATGTTGTGCACACATTTTGTATGTATCTGTAACTTCTGTAATTGCAGAACTGCTCCCCTGCTGAGAGCAGATCATCCTGGTAGTTCAAAGGGAGAACTCTGACAGCACATTAAAACTGTGAAACTTGGACTGAAGATTTCAAACTGAGATTCACACTGTTAAATATTTGGGCCTACAACATTTAAATGTTAAAACTATATGGAATTATGTTGGATTGAAAGGTAAAAGGACACTAATTGAATAGTTCTATGTACCAAACACACAACACCAAAGGTACCCCTTTAATGAATAAGGAGTGTGTTTGTGCTATTGCTTTGTCCTGTGTGCTGGCTCATCAAACGATCATGTGGTTTGGATTTGACAGTTTAGGAGATTAATTTTATAGAAAGAAACAATGCAGTGCTTGCAGTGAATTATATACACTCACCGGCCACTTTATTAGGTACACCTTGCTAGTACCGGGTTTGACCCTTTTTGCCTTCAGAACTGTCCTAATTCTTCGTGGCACAAGGTGTAGAGAGCTTGGTCCATATTTACATGATAGCATCAGGCAGTTGCTGCAGATTTGTCGGCTGCACACCCATGATGGGAATCTACCTTTCCACCATATCCCAAAGGTGCTCTTTTAGATTAAGATCCGGTGACTGTGGAGGCCATTGGAGTACAGAGAACTCATTGTCATGTTCAAGAAACCAGTTTGATATGATGTGAGTTTTGTGACATTGTGCAATATCCTGCTGGAAGTAGCCATCAGAAGATGGATACACAACTGCCGCTCACTAAATATTTTCTCCTTTTCGGACCATTCTCTGTAAACTCTAGAGATGGTTGTGCGTGAAAATCCCAGTAGATCAGCAGTTTTTGAAATATTCAGACCAGCCCGTCTGGCACCAACAACCATGTCACGTTCAAAGTCACTTAAATCCCCTTTCTTCCCCATTGTGATGCTCAGTTTGAACTTCAGCAAGTCGTCTACAGCACGTCTAGATGCCTAAATGCATTGAGTTGCTGCCATGTGATTGGCTGATTAGCTATTTGTGTTACCAAGCAATTGAGCAGGTGTACCTAATAAAGTGGCCGGTGAGTGTATAAGACATTAACACCCCATTCACACTTGCGATATAGTACAATCGCGCGACAAAAAAGGGTCCTGCACTAGCGACAGCAACGGGCGACATGGAACTGTAAATGGGAACAGCTCCATTGACATGCATTGGACTTAGTACACAGAGCGATATCGTGCGGAAATATGCGTGATAAACCGCTCAGTGTGAATGGGGCCTAAGACTTTTATAAATGTTTACAGAATTCCTCAGTGCATCCTAATATCCTTGTAAATTACATAGGTTGTATGTGACTACAAAATATTTGCTGGTCAGCATTGGATGTTAGCCTAGTGGTCAGGTGGTTTATGACCCTGGGCCTATAGATAAGAGATTCCAAGGTTAGTATCATTCACTTGATTGCCTTGTTTGAACGTCCTCTTTATTGTGATGCAGCTTTTCTGCTCTGTAATGTCTCCCTGACTAGTTTTTCCTTCAGATCTACTTCACAGGGAAGACAGGAAGACTTGCCAACAGTGAATGCTGTATCATGCAGCCTGACATTCTATCACGGGGTAACAGGGCTCTTTCCCAGGCAGATTTTGTTATTCTAGCTCCTTCAGTATACCACTGAATGGTTTAAAGGAAGGAAGAATGAAACAAGTAACATATATAAATACTCTGCCCTTCCTTATGCCCAGTTCCCCATCCCCATCCCCCTCCCCTCGCTTCCTAAGTCAGTACTGTTGGAAAGTCACTGTGGTATGCAGAATCATCAGCCCATAGTGCGGCTTAGGAGGCAGTTTTGATACTTGCATATCAGAGGGATTTAGGTAAGTTTTAGCAATATATTGTGTTTATATAGTCTCACAGGTTCACTTTAATATGCACATTACACTGGTATGTTGTAGTTTGCCCACAGACCTTGCAGTTTAGGCTTCTGTGTTCATTTCGGATCATGTACATTTCTGTTTGAAGTTTTTGCTTTGGTTTACAGCTCTGGTTGCCACCCAAAAGCCTGCTAGTAGCCCGTCCTCTATTCAAATTGGCCAAGGGAGTATGTCAGTTCTTATATAAGTATAAAGAGCACATTAGGTCTTAAGACCCTTTATGGATGAACTGATTTAAATGGTTCTGTGTTCTCTGCTACACAATCTGCTACATTATATAAATACAGGTGATAACAAAGAAATGAAACATGTTACTATGATATGACCATAAGACAAACAGGCTCACTAGTGTCCACTTTGTTATTGCAGGTTTACCAAGTAGAAGAAGAAATGCGGCAGCTTTTACAAGAAACGGCTAACAGTAAGAAAGCCATGGAGGAAAAGATAAAGCGGCTCACTAATGCACTAAGTGACATTCAGGACCATTTCTAACATTTCAGCAGAGTGACCGGAGATGTTATGCTGCTAAACAATTTCAAGTTGCATCTGTTTATAGGTGTGTTAGTAGTTTAAAGGATATCTGTATTAAGAGAGATATGCAGGCTGCCATTGTTGAGCTCTCCTTCTGAAAAGGCTCTTTTGCTTTTCTGTCATCCCCACAGGCTTTAAGGTCCTTTAAGTTCATACATCAGTAGTTCCAACTTTCCCTGCTGCATTCTTTTTCTGGGTCAGTGACTCGGAAAAGATTTAAACATCAACAACCAAGGAATTGGCATTTTGAAAAGATCAGCAATGGCAGCATGCATACAGTATTTCTCTCAGCTTAGCATTAACAGACATCCAACTCATTGTTGAGAGTTGTGACCGTCTGTACCATTTATATTTTATATATGTCTTTTTCATCCATTAAGGGGCACAGGAAGTCTTTCACCTTTCCCTTGACCACCAATCCTTGGGTCACCAGAACTAGTGTCCCCATTGGAAGATTTTCCATCTATTCTTGTTCTAGTGACAACCCCACATTTGGGAATTTCTTTTACTTTCAGTGTTAACGATCACCAGGACAAACAGAGAGTGAATGGCAGAACATTTCAAAGAACGTGCTAATAATGTAAAACAAACTGAAGTTAAGCACAATATTGCAGATACTGGGTCTGCCTGTTGAGAATGAAAAATGTGTTTTCAAGACCTCCATTGTTATTTAAATTAAAGATATTCACTTTCCCTGTCTAAGGAGTTTTACTTTCAGTACTGTGGATTTACTTTACCTGCAATTACTGTTAGAGAGCCATGTGATCAGGTGAATGCACAGAAATTACTCATGTGCCATAATATCTAGGTAAGGTGATTTGTTGCCAGAGTCAAGATCACTTATATGACATAAACCATAAAGGCCAGTTTTAACAGGAATATGAAGAACTGCTTCTCTCCCCCTGCAAGTCTATGATTGCAAAAGCAGCTTATAGAAGGTCAGCCACAGGTCATATGCATCTGTCAGTGCTCTGCATTTGCCAAGCAAGTGAACACTGGCCCTAAAGCTGATCCCCTGCCATCAAATTCATCTTCAAACTTCTGAAAGATTTGTTTATTTACTAACATATACTATTCTTCACAATAATAGTAATTGGCAGCATAAAAAAAATGGTGCGATGGGCAAAATGATAGTACAAAAACAGCCGAAAAGTCAGTGCATCCCCAGCTTCTCTTCTCCCCAATGGGCGCCGGTTACAAGCTTTGGTCTGTGTCCTCTCCGATCACCGCTGCCCTCCCCTGCCGGTGGCAGCAAAAATCGGAGGGGGCACAGAACTCATCCAGCTGCCGTTGTTCTATCAAAGTTTGTGACTATGTTTGAATGTGTGACCGGTGATGTGGTCACACATTTTAACGTAATCCCGCCCAGTTTTACAGAGGTGGAATGTGTGACCGGTCGCTTGGCCACACATTTTACCGTGATCCCGCCCAGTTTTTCGGCGGTGGAATGTGTGACTGCCAATAGGTGAAGCATTCCAATGCTTTGTCAGCTGTTCCAGGGCAGATCGGCATCGCAGATCGTATGTGTAGGAGAACCGATTTGCCCTGATGATTTGCAGCTGATCGGTCCTGAAATGTCACTGCTATCCGACTTTGTGAGTGCAATCTTACATTCCAGAAAATCAGATGATAGTGACATTTTAGGACCGATCAGCTGTTCCAGGGCAAATCGCTTCTTCTGCACATACCATCTGCGATGCCGATCTGCCCTGGAACAGCTGACAAAGCGTTGGAATTCTTGACCTACTGGCGGTCACACATTCCACCGCCGAAAAACTGGGCTGGATTACGTTTAAAATGTGTGACCAGTCACACATTCCAACGTAGTCACAAACTTTGATAGAACACCGGTGGGCAGGAGAGAAGCTGTCAGGAGGCCAAGCAGAGCGGAAATCTCTGGTGGGAAGGGGTGGAGCTTCAGGATCGGTAAATATGTTAAATATTTACCGATCCTTTATTGTACTGAGTAAACACAGAGTGATCAGTACTGATTGAGGACTCTTGTGTCCTCAAGCTATTTTTTTTTATTTTAAAAGGGAAATTTAACCCTAATATTTCCCCAAAGCCCCTAACAGTAAAGTAAAAAATAATTAACAAATAATATAAAATTTTTTAAAAAGGTTGAGGAAAAAAGTCAGTTTCGGGTTCAGCCTGACAAATTTTGAAGTTTCGGTCTAAAAATGTCATTCCGGTGCATTCCTACTGTGATGTATAAAGTTTATACAGTAAACTCCCCGTTACCCGGCATCCACGGGCATTGGCAGATTCCGGATAAATGTAGATTCTGGTTGCCTAAAAGTTACTATTAAAAATAGGTCTAACTAATGCCATGCCCCCATATTATACCATAACATAACAGGAACTTAATTGACTTCATAATAATATTGAAATGCAGTAATCAAAAACAAATGAAGACAAATAGGCACACGACGCGATAATATATGCTGCAGATCAGTGAGTACACGGGGGATTTAATTTTTCTTGTTAGATGAGAGTTCAGGTTAGTTGAATTGCGGCTAACAGAGAGTTTACTGTATATGTGTTGCAGAAGCCACTTCTAACAGGCATTCTCTCATAAGACAATATTCCATAAATACTGATAATATCCATTGGCACAGTCCATAGAGGAACATGATACTGAATTGCCCCCAGGTGATATTTTCAGACTCTCCTGACAAAATCATACCTACCATACCAATAGGCAATCCCTTTAAAAATACAGCAGGATTTAAAGACCTGCCAGTAATAATGCTGAATATAATGATTGCTATAGTCTGTGCAGTACTACTATGGTATAACTATTCTGGGAGTCACGAAACTTCAACTTGGACATGTACATTATACTGCAGTGTGAACTGAATTACCATAAAGTCAAAGTTTATTCTTCATCTCACAATGTAGCTAAAGAAGTCTACTAAAAGCCCCGGAGCCAAGCTTCCATTCATGTGCCACAATAGGTTAAGCTGGCCTTGGACATCACGCTGCTGATATAGAGTTGAGCATTTTCTATATTTCCTGTTCTGCATGATACAAGAGTCTGCTATTACCTGCAGAGATTTCATTTCAAAGCCTCCCGCAGCCTGCTGAGCCACTAATGAAGGAGCAGATTTGCTTCACACAGAACATCCACTTTAGTTAAGGAAAACTATTGTTGGGCATGTTCATTTGTTACCTTTATTTAAATTGAACTCCAAACAAATATAAAATAAACCTTTAGTTCATTTATCTATTAATTGAATCATTTATTTAAGGGTTAGTTCACACTGGAAACTGCATCACAACTACGTGCGTCTGCACAGTTGCATCGCGATCCGTTTTTGATGTGTTCAGATGCGTTTTATTCCCCCTGAATGATGCCACAATCAATTCTGGGTTTTGTATGCGTTCCGGTGCGTTTTGACGCGTTCCGGTGCAGTTAGATGCAGCTAAAATAGGACAAGCAGTACTTTTTCTGACTGCATCTGAACGGACTGCAATGGTGTGAATAAAGCGCGAGAAAGCCCATTGGAAAGCATTGTGATGTATTTTGGCTGCAGCAGTCAAACTGAACGGACTGCATCACAACTGCATATGGTGTGAACTGGCTCAACTTTGCAGGGTCCCCAATGGAGCGGATTTTGTCCACTTCCTGAGTCGGCCAAAATTCAGTGCGTGTACCCAGCTCTAGAACAAGCGTAGAAATACCTTGCCGCACTCATTACCAGGAAGCCCCAAATTAAATAAGGGGGGGGTGCTCGCGGCACCAAACAGTACAAAATAAACGGATGTCACCAGCACACCAATAGTGTTGAAGTCCAAAGTGTTCATTTATTGAACATCATGTCACCAGAACTAGTGCTTTCGGGGCCACTCAGGGTCCCCTTCATCAGGCTCAGCAATGACATGAGCTGAGCCTGATGAAGGGGACAATTACTGAGCCTGATGAAGGGGACAGTTGCTGAGCCTGATGAAGGGGACCTTGCGCTGCCCTGAAAGCGCTGGTTCTGGTGACATAAAAAAATAAAGTCACTGGCACTCCAAATGATCAAGTCAATAAGTTTATTGACCCAAGTGATAACACCTGTAGCAACGTTTCGGGACCTCAGGCAAACTCTCTGTTTGACTGAGGAAGGGGCCGCATGGTCCTGAAACGTTGCTAGAGGTGTTATCACTTGGGTCAATAAACTTATTGACTTGATCATTTGGAGTGCCAGTGACTTTATTATTTTTTTGTACGTTTTGACAGGGGCATCCGTTGTTGCTGCTGCACCCGCCCTGATACATTGGGCATTCTCCGGTCAGGAGTGCGATGGGATATATGGACTTTTGGTTCTGGTGACATGATGTTCAGTAAACAAACACTTTGGACTTCAACACTATTGGTGTGCTGGTGACATCCGTTTATTTTGTACCCAGCTCTAATCTCTCAGGGATGCATGCCCACCTATTGATTGGGGAGACAGCTTTTTCTCCATTGAGGCTTGCTGGCTTTCCCAGTTTCTATCATTTACACCAGTCCACAGCAGACTCTCAAACTGGTGGATTCTGTTTGGCTACATGTGGGGCTTGCCCCACCAGTGCAATCCCCTCCAGCCACAGAATTTTCCATCTCATTTTGCAGTGTTCACTATTGGGGGCCTCATATTGCAGATGTGATGCATACGACGTCTACAGCAACTTGCACAGTTCCAGCAGAAGGGTGCGCTGTCAGTTTAAGGGCTGTTCTCACTTTAACTCTCGCAGGTTACACACAACACCTGCTACACACAATGGGGGGGATTTATCAAAGCAATTGCGACAGTTTTAGCCTCTTAGATCATTTTTTTTTTAATGTGCAAATCTGTCTTATAACATGTGCCCCTGTTTTCACCTGAGCCTGCACTACTTTTCCAATTGCACATGTTTTGCACGTGTTTTCATCTGAACTTGTTCTGGGCTGTCTGAAACTGGAGCATCACCTAACAAAACAATCGCAATTTAAGAAGTCCCCATGACCACTTCTATAAGAAGCAACAGTTAAGCTTTTTGCCTGGAGTTACGAGTTACTTCTTTCCTGGAGTCTATTTAACCTCATTTATGAACAATGTTACACCAGTAACATAAATCTGGTGCAAAGTGCAGCCTGTCTTCTTTTGCAGTGTGTCTGACACTGTTCGTTCCTCTTTGACCAAACCCGTAAACATCATCATTTGGCAACTACTGGCAGCTTCGTGTCTCAGAGTGATGATGCAACATCAGTTCACTATTTAACCATCAGCTTGTCAATTCAGTCTCTGCCCTTGTATTTGTTCAGATCTACCAAGTGCTCTGCTGTTGTTCCTGTTCTCCGTATATGACCCGACTCCGGCTATTGTTTCAGTTCATCCTGCTCTGTGTTCCCTGACCTGGTTCGGCTTACTACCCGCTTTGGAATCTGACCTCTGGCTTGGCCTTGACAGCGTTCTGGATTTCATTGTTTGTTATTTTCAATAAACTCCTTTTATTTTTTTTAACCTGCACTTTAACTTTCTGTCTGGGTTCTTGGTTCCCTGACAGTTTTGCACTTTCCCCCATATGGTGATAACACCATCTCTCCTATAGAGATAGAATGCGTTTGTTTCAAACAAATATATCACTTTGATGTTTCCAGATGAATCCTGGGGAGTGCACAAAGTAGGTTACGTGTTTTGCAGTAAGGAATCAGATTTAACTTTGCAACACATGTAACTTACTTTGTGCACTCCACAGGCTTCATCTGGAAACATCAAGTGTGTGATATTAAGGGCAAATGATCAAATAATGTTTGAGATGTGAGGCCCTATCTCTTTTTACATTTATATTGTTGTTTATAGTTTACTGTTTGGAGATATAAGTATTAGGGCTGTGGAAATTAAAGATTAATTTCTCGATTAATCGTTAAACTTTTTGATCGATTAAAATTATTTTGATCGCTGATGAAAACACTCACCTCTCCGCCGGCTTCCGGGAGTCCCGTCGGCGATCCAGTGACATCACGGACATCTACGTCACCGGACTCCTCCCCCCTTCCCCAAGTGGCTCCGTCGGCTAACGAAGGGAAGGGGGGAGGCATCCGTTGACGTCGATGTCCGTGACGGCTAACGAAGGGGGGAGGAGTCCGGTGACGTCGATGTCCGTGACGTCACCGGACTCCTCCCCCCTTCGTTAGCCGACGGAGCCACTTGGGCCGGTAAGTTTGCCCAAGAAACTTTCTGCACGAGCGCCAGCCAAGGCATTGGCCTATACAGATACAGCACAGCAATGAAGTAATAAAATGAACTAGGATCACACTAATCCAGCACGTTATTATTCTGAGTTGCCCCACTCAAGCGGCGGCCATATTGAGTGGGGCACGTGAGATTAATAACGTGCTGGATTAGTGTGATCCTAGTTCATTTTATTACTTCATTGCTGTGCTGTATGTGTATAGGCCAATGTAGTTGGATCTGTATGTGCGTTATAATTAATCAAAATGAATCGATTAAAAACAAATTTGATTAATCGAACACGAAAATTGTAATCATTACCAGCCCTAATAAGTATATTTGTGTACGTATGTCACGCATGGAAGTATGTACACAGTGGGAACACCTATAAACAATTTCCCACTTTCAGAGTTATTAGGCTCTACAATAAATCTTTAATAAACAAAAACAAAAGTAACAACTCATGCAAGTCATGTATTGCATGAACATCAAACATACTACCATGCATAATGTCATTCAGGATTATACCAATGCAAGCCTATGAAAATGGCACCGTCGCATTATTTCCCGTCCGCACAAACTCAACTTCATTTGAATGTTACACTTGTGATTTATGTATGTCATTTGTGGGGCTCGGCTGTCAGTATGGAAATGTGCTCCCCCATTGACACATTGAGGAGCACTGACAACAGGTTCGATAAGAATAAACACAATTGTTACAATTAGATACAAGGTGTATGAATGAAACCTAGATAGTGTATTTGTGTTCCTGCAAAAGTCAAAGACATGTCCTTTGTTCTGCACATATTGTCAATTCCAACTTACCTGTAATAGTACAAATAAGATTTTTTTAAATGTGGGGGATTTATTTATTTGAAATAAGAGATGCTCCTATTTAACCCTTATTTGATATTAAACTGTAAACCCAAAAGTAAAAATGTAATATATTACAGCTTACCAATCGTTAAATGGCTGTATTCGTTTTCTTTTTTAGCTTTTTTTTTATTTTTTATTGTTGATCCGGCCAGTAAGTCTTTTATTTTTCAGCTTCCTCCCTTTAGCAGACCAAGTTGTCCAGCAATAGTGGCAGATAGCGGGTTGAGACAAACCATTTACCACTGACGGCTGCTTACAATGGTCGGCTTTTATTCATTTATGTAAAAACCTTATCCCAAAAAGAAAAACTGTTGCTGTAACTGCTTAAGAAATGTGAGCATCGCTTCTCGGCCTTTTGGCTAAGATCAAGTGTAGTATCTGTTCTTATCAGTTTTCGGTGGGGAAAAGAACCGTCCTTGCGGGGGATGGTTACTTAGTACTCGCTGGAGTGAAAGAGCGTGTGGGGCGGCTTCCTGTGAGAGGGGAACCGCTCAGTACATGGCTTTCTGACTGAACAGATGCGAAGCTTGGTCTGGCTCGAGGGTTCGGGGGCGGCAGAAGCCCGTGGTGTTGTGCCCCCTGGGGGTGGCGTCCCAGGGGTGCTCAGAAAGTCACTTGGGTATGGGACCCCACATGACTCACTGTAGCACTCGGTCACACACCATATTGCTTTTTCTGCACAACGCCTCTTGGACAGGCCTTATGGCTAGTCCGGGGCAATATTTTTGCACTCCGGCCCCTAAGGCCTGTCAGCGTGGTGCACTGGCACTTTAGATTTATTTATGCACTCCATGCACGTTTGGCACTTTTTTATTTTTAAATTTGACCCACAGATGCGAAAGGTGCAGGTTTCTTCGGGGCCTATTCCTGACGCTGGGAGGAGATTCTGTGCCTCGTAGGGGGTTCTCTGTCTCCTCCCACCCAGGAAGGGGGTCTCTCTTCGGGAGAGCCCCCTTGCCAAGTACTGTGGGGGACCTGTTTCGGCAGGTCCCCAAAGGAAATGGATCATCGGCCTTCGGGTTGGTGGTCCAAAGTATCTCAACCCCTGTCAGGAGCCTTGCGCCCCGGGGGGTCGGGAAGTAGGTCCCTTCTTTGGAAGGACCTTGCACCCTTGTGCACGTTTTTGTGTGCTGTGATTTCACGGTTCACTTTTTTTGTTCACAGGGGGAAGTTTGTTTAGATGCACGTCCACGGGCTTCAAAAAGAAAAAAAAAGAAATGTAAGCTGGAGTTCAGATTAAATCTGTTAGTTGAAGCGACATTAAAGGCAAAAAAATGTTTCCCTCCCCCCCCATGTAAATGTTAGCACTTACCTTAAATGATGTCTCTTTTTCCGATCTTCCTCTTCTTTCCCTATGTTTAGTAGACGTTTTTTGTTTTTTTTTTACACTTCTTGCCTATATCTACTGCATGCTAGCAGTAGATATAAGCAAAAAAAAACGGAGGGTTTAGAACCCCTTTAAGTTCATCTAAATCTGCTAGTACATCTAACACCACCATCTCTACAGGGTGACAATGCTGCTGTTTGTAGCTAGCCGAATCACCAGGTGAAAATAAAGAATAAATAGCCTGCAAAAAAACGAATGCAGCCTCCACATCTAAGGATTGGTTAGCTGCAATATATATATATATATATATATATATATTTTGTTTTTGAGTTTAAAATGCACTTTAACTCCTCCCTTTCCTTCTTCCTTTTGGATATTTTTTATAGCTTTTATTGCAAGTACACTTTTTTCCTTCCTTTTTTCTTTCCACTTACTTTGAAACAATGTCACAAAATTACAATTCCTTTTGTAAATAGCTTCACCGTAACTTTAGTGTCTATATAAAAGGTTAAAAAAAAGCAGAATAAAAATTGTACTTGCAAGAACAAACTAACCCATCATGTGGGTGTGATGTGTGGTGCGTCAAATATGCAGACAAGCTGCATGTTTCTGCAGCGAACTGGATGGCACCACAGCACAGTGTGCAGTTGTGTGGAGACTTGAATGAAGTATACATATTGTACACTCTCAATTCATTTAAAAAAAAAAAAAGTTTAATGTGCAGAATGTGTGATGTGCTGAAACATCTTATCACACCACCCCTTGCTGGACCTCACTAGGAAGCACACTAGCCACCACAATGAAACTCAAGGTTTTAGCATGCGGATTAGTGTGCTCAAGCCTTTTGTATACCTTATGAAAGTGCAAATAACAAACAAATGTGGCACTCAGTGTATATAGAATAATAATATATGGAATACATAAAATAAGATGTAAAATTCATAAATCTCACCATAAACAGTGTAAACTTTATTACATTCAGTTTGTTGTGCCAATGTGCTCTAAAAGTCATCCAATCCAATGTGATACTATGTTCAAAAGCATTGGTCTGTGCTCAAACATTTTTGGACATAATCCAATCCAGTTCAAATCATATCAGGAATGAATCCTGTTCATGTGGGGCAGGCAGGACACCATTAGATTGTAGAACAGAAGCCATATGAGGAAGTGTGCACTATGGAATGTTTTCTATTTTATCCATGATCGGATACAGAGGTGATTGGTGATACAACTTTGGATCCGGACCTGACTGAGTGATGATGGATTTTAGTGTAGGCACAGCCCCAAGCTCACTCCTGTGATGGAGTACAATCTCAAGTTTAGTTTACTAATTTGTATTGAGAGTGTAGTCTATCACTGGAGTGAGCTTGGAGTGGTGGCTACTTTACAACACGCACAGGGACCATGGGGAACAAAAGAAGCCACCCTCCATGGAGCTCTGTATGCTGATGTGAAATCATCTTACATTCATTAGTTAAATAAACATATTTTCATTATACTTACAATTTCTTGGTTTCCACTTCCTTGTTCTCTTTGGCAAACGTGATGTCATGTGCCCAAGTGTTGCATCCTAGGAATGTTACATCAGCAGAGCACTGATCTCATGGAAAGGCATTTTCCTCCCCTGAGATGATGTGCATGGTCACATGTCCTAGTCACATGTGCCAGAGTTCCACGAAGTAAAGGGAGATGGATTAATCTGCCCTAAAAATGACCTCTGGGAAGAATGGAGAGGAAAAGAAAAATAAGGTATGCAAAAAATCATGCAATTATCTAGAAGTATCTATTTGTAGATTGCCATCACTAAACATTTCTAAAGGAGCCTTTATTATTTTGAAGATATGAATAAAGTTCCTCTTTAAGATATAGATTACAACAGGGCTCAAAATGTCAGGCCCTGAGCTAGTAGCCAGGCCTTAAGAGTTACTCGCCACCAGTTGCCCCACATAACCCCTAGCCTGCCCCAGCCTTAACTCCACCAGGTCAGCAGTGTGACGCAAAGCACAGAGATCAGTAACAACACAGAGTGCAGATGTCAGTGGTGTAATGCCGAGTACAGAGGTCAGCGGTGTGACGCAGAGTACATAGGTCAGTAATGTAACACACAGTGCAGAGGTCAGTAATGGAACACACAGTACAGAGGTCACTAATGAAATGCACCGTACAGATGTCAGTAATGTAACGCACAGTACAGAAGTCAGTAATACACAGTGCAGAGGTCAGTAATGTAATGCACAGTGCAGAGGTCAGTAATGTAACGCACAGTGCAGTGGTCAGTAATGTAACGCACAGTGCAGAAGTCAGTAATGTAACGCACAGTGCAGAGGTCAGTAATGTAATGCACAGTGCAGAAGTCAGTAATGTAATGCAGAGTACATAGGTCAGTAATGTAACGCACAGTGCAGAGATCACTAATGAAATGCACCGTACAGATGTCAGTAATGTAATGCACAGTGCAGAGGTCAGTAATGTAATGCACAGTGCAGAGGTCAGTAATGTAACGCACTGTGCAGAGGTCACTAATGTAATGCACAATGCAGAGGTCAGTAATGTAATGCACAATGCAGAGGTCAGTAATCTAATGCACAGTGCAGAAGTCAGTAATGTAATGCACAGTGCAGAAGTCAGTAATGTAATGCAGATTACATAGGTCAGTAATGTAACGCACAGTGCAGAGGTCAGTAATGGAACACACAGTACAGAGGTCACTAATGAAATGCACTGTACAGATGTCTGTAATGTAACGCACAGTGCAGAAGTCAGTAATGTAACGCACAGTGCAGAAGTCAGTAATGTAATGCACAGTGCCGAGGTCAGTAATGTAATGCACAGTGCAGAAGTCAGTAATGTAATGCACAGTGCAGAGGTCAGTAATGTAATGCACAGTGCAGAGGTCAGTAATGTAATGCACAGTGCAGAGGTCAGTAATGTATTGCACAGTGCAGAGGTCAGTAATGTAATGCACAGTGCAGAGGTCAGTA